>NC_091342.1:24003004-24055504 GCF_038502225.1 Cherax quadricarinatus | reverse complement strand
GCAAGTTTGTACTGCCTGTGTAAGTTCATGCAAAAAGAAACTTGTGACCAACACAATATCAATCATTTGATGAGAACCCGTACTGAAAATACTGGCAATGTCTCCACCTGTAGCAGCTAAGCTGACCTGGCAGCCACTGTGCCTCAGCAAGTTCTAGGTCAATATGCTAGATGAGGTTTACTGGTGAAAGAGTGACTAGGGCGCAGACGAGACCTTGAGGTCCTCATCACAGACCCAAGCACGAAGTTATAAGATAGAGATATTTCAGCTCCACAGAGCCAGGCACGAAGTTATCTGATATGAATCTCAAAGCTTAGCCACAACCTAGTCATCAAAGTCAACGGATCAACAAAAGCTCAGCAGCAAAACAAAAAAAAAAGTAGTGTTGCGAGCAGGATGCCTTCCTCCTCCTTTAGGACACGTGCGATTTGCTTCGAGGTTCATTCCTCCCAATGAATGCGCGACTTGGAGTATGGAGTGACTCGGTGTGTTTGCTGTCACTGCAGTGGCTTGTGGGGAATCACAGTCCTAGGATGCCACTCTCGCAGACACTACAGAGCACCAGCTGTTTCAGTTAGTGACACCTGAAGTTGATGCTTGCCAGACATCCAGTACAATCACTGTTACAGACAACAGTTTCAAGACGACGATCTCTGTCGTAGCTAAATTGAACAGGAAAAACACAATCAGATGTTCAGAGACAATCTTGGATAGGATCAAAATTGTTTATGTAACTGGTACAAAAGCTCAGGCATTCTCCGCCCACCTACAATTATCCCATCTCTGCATGTAATTCTCTACCCTGTGTGCCACTTTCTCGTACCGCAAGTGTTATTCGTGAAGATCTCAATGTTTCTTTGCTGTACGTTCTAGCACATCGTGACCAGATGTATCGTTGTCGTTCTTGTTATAATTCGTTTCATTTTGGTCAAATAAGCGTTTTTACAAATCAATACAACCTTCTCTAAGATGCAATAATAGTATAAGATTACAGGAAGCGTTAAGAAATTAACGTTGGGTACTCGTAAGAAATTTATCGTAGTAAAATGACGATAATTAACATTACAAAACGGTATATGATATCGGTAAGTTGAGGAATTACAGGAATTTCGCCAACGAGTGGCTTAAGCCATTCATTACAGAGATGATGTACAAAGACATTAGATGATAAGGTGATCAGTCCCCCCGATTCTTCAAAACGATAAGTTAATATAAAAGATCACTGAGCTACACTTGTAGCCTACCAGCCACAAGATCACTGAGCTACACTTGTAGCCTACCAGCCACAAGATCACTGAGCTACACTTGTAGCCTACCAGCCACAAGATCACTGAGCTACACTTGTAGCCTACCAGCCACAAGATCACTGAGCTACACTTGTAGCCTACCAGCCACAAGATCACTGAGTTACACTTGTAGCCTACCAGCCACAAGATCACTGAGTTACACTTGTAGCCTACCAGCCACAAGATCACTGAGCTACACTTGTAGCCTACCAGCCACAAGATCACTGAGTTACACTTGTAGCCTACCAGCCACAAGATCACTGAGGTACACTTGTAGCCTACCAGCCACAAGATCACTGAGGTACACTTGTAGCCTACCAGCCACAAGATCACTGAGTTACACTTGTAGCCTACCAGCCACAAGATCACTGAGTTACACTTGTAGCCTACCAGCCACAAGATCACTGAGTTACACTTGTAGCCTACCAGCCACAAGATCACTGAGTTACACGTGTAGCCTACCAGCCACAAGATCACTGAGCTACACACTTGTAGCCTACCAGCCACAAGATCACTGAGTTACACTTGTAGCCTACCAGCCACAAGATCACTGAGCTACACTTGTAGCCTACCAGCCACAAGATCACTGAGCTACACACTTGTAGCCTACCAGCCACAAGATCACTGAGTTACACTTGTAGCCTACCAGCCACAAGATCACTGAGCTACACTTGTAGCCTACCAGCCACAAGATCACTGAGTTACACTTGTAGCCTACCAGCCACAAGATCACTGAGCTACACTTGTAGCCTACCAGCCACAAGATCACTGAGTTACACTTGTAGCCTACCAGCCACAAGATCACTGAGCTACACTTGTAGCCTACCAGCCACAAGATCACTGAGCTACACTTGTAGCCTACCAGCCACAAGATCACTGAGCTACACTTGTAGCCTACCAGCCACAAGATCACTGAGCTACACTTGTAGCCTACCAGCCACAAGATCACTGAGTTACACTTGTAGCCTACCAGCCACAAGATCACTGAGTTACACTTGTAGCCTACCAGCCACAAGATCACTGAGTTACACTTGTAGCCTACCAGCCACAAGATCACTGAGTTACACTTGTAGCCTACCAGCCACAAGATCACTGAGTTACACTTGTAGCCTACCAGCCACAAGATCACTGAGTTACACTTGTAGCCTACCAGCCACAAGATCACTGAGTTACACTTGTAGCCTACCAGCCACAAGATCACTGAGTTACACTTGTAGCCTACCAGCCACAAGATCACTGAGTTACACTTGTAGCCTACCAGCCACAAGATCACTGAGTTACACTTGTAGCCTACCAGCCACAAGATCACTGAGTTACACTTGTAGCCTACCAGCCACAAGTTCACTGAGCTACACTTGTAGCCTACCAGCCACAAGATCACTGAGTTACACTTGTAGCCTACCAGCCACAAGATCACTGAGTTACACTTGTAGCCTACCAGCCACAAGATCACTGAGTTACACTTGTAGCCTACCAGCCACAAGATCACTGAGCTACACTTGTAGCCTACCAGCCACAAGATCACTGAGTTACACTTGTAGCCTACCAGCCACAAGATCACTGAGTTACACTTGTAGCCTACCAGCCACAAGTTCACTGAGTTACACTTGTAGCCTACCAGCCACAAGATCACTGAGCTACACTTGTAGCCTACCAGCCACAAGATCACTGAGTTACACTTGTAGCCTACCAGCCACAAGATCACTGAGTTACACTTGTAGCCTACCAGCCACAAGTTCACTGAGTTACACTTGTAGCCTACCAACCACAAGATCACTGAGCTACACTTGTAGCCTACCAGCCACAAGATCACTGAGTTACACTTGTAGCCTACCAGCCACAAGATCACTGAGCTACACTTGTAGCCTACCAGCCACAAGATCACTGAGCTACACTTGTAGCCTACCAGCCACAAGATCACTGAGCTACACTTGTAGCCTACCAGCCACAAGATCACTGAGTTACACTTGTAGCCTACCAGCCACAAGATCACTGAGTTACACTTGTAGCCTACCAGCCACAAGATCACTGAGTTACACTTGTAGCCTACCAGCCACAAGATCACTGAGCTACACTTGTAGCCTACCAGCCACAAGATCACTGAGTTACACTTGTAGCCTACCAGCCACAAGATCACTGAGTTACACTTGTAGCCTACCAGCCACAAGATCACTGAGTTACACTTGTAGCCTACCAGCCACAAGATCACTGAGTTACACTTGTAGCCTACCAGCCACAAGATCACTGAGTTACACTTGTAGCCTACCAGCCACAAGATCACTGAGTTACACTTGTAGCCTACCAGCCACAAGATCACTGAGTTACACTTGTAGCCTACCAGCCACAAGATCACTGAGTTACACTTGTAGCCTACCAGCCACAAGATCACTGAGTTACACTTGTAGCCTACCAGCCACAAGATCACTGAGTTACACTTGTAGCCTACCAGCCACAAGATCACTGAGTTACACTTGTAGCCTACCAGCCACAAGATCACTGAGTTACACTTGTAGCCTACCAGCCACAAGATCACTGAGTTACACTTGTAGCCTACCAGCCACAAGATCACCGAGTTACACTTGTAGCCTACCAGCCACAAGATCACCGAGTTACACTTGTAGCCTACCAGCCACAAGATCACTGAGCTACACTTGTAGCCTACCAGCCACAAGATCACTGAGCTACACTCGTAGCCTACCAGCCACAAGATCACTGAGTTACACTTGTAGCCTACCAGCCACAAGTTCACTGAGCTACACTTGTAGCCTACCAGCCACAAGATCACTGAGTTACACTTGTAGCCTACCAGCCACAAGATCACTGAGTTACACTTGTAGCCTACCAGCCACAAGATCACTGAGTTACACTTGTAGCCTACCAGCCACAAGATCACTGAGTTACACTTGTAGCCTACCAGCCACAAGATCACTGAGTTACACTTGTAGCCTACCAGCCACAAGATCACTGAGTTACACTTGTAGCCTACCAGCCACAAGATCACTGAGTTACACTTGTAGCCTACCAGCCACAAGATCACTGAGTTACACTTGTAGCCTACCAGCCACAAGATCACTGAGTTACACTTGTAGCCTACTAGCCACAAGATCACTGAGCTACACTTGTAGCCTACCAGCCACAAGATCACTGAGTTACACTTGTAGCCTACCAGCCACAAGATCACTGAGTTACACTTGTAGCCTACCAGCCACAAGATCACTGAATTACACTTGTAGCCTACCAGCCACAAGATCACTGAGTTACACTTGTAGCCTACCAGCCACAAGATCACTGAGCTACACTTGTAGCCTACCAGTCACAAGATCACTGAGCTACACTTGTAGCCTACCAGCCACAAGATCACTGAGTTACACTTGTAGCCTACCAGCCACAAGATCACTGAGTTACACTTGTAGCCTACCAGCCACAAGATCACTGACTTACACTTGTAGCCTACCAGCCACAAGATCACTGAGTTACACTTGTAGCCTACCAGCCACAAGATCACTGAGTTACACTTGTAGCCTACCAGCCACAAGATCACTGAGTTACACTTGTAGCCTACCAGCCACAAGATCACTGAGCTACACTTGTAGCCTACCAGCCACAAGATCACTGAGCTACACTTGTAGCCTACCAGCCATAAGATCACCGAGCTACACACTTGTAGCCTACCAGCCATAAGATCACCGAGCTACACTTGTAGCCTACCAGCCACAAGATCACCGAGCTACACTTGTAGCCTACCAGCCATAAGATCACTGAGCTACACACTTGTAGCCTACCAGCCACAAGATCACTGAGCTACACACTTGTAGCCTACCAGCCACAAGATCACTGAGCTACACACTTGTAGCCTACCAGCCACAAGATCACTGAGCTACACTTGTAGCCTACCAGCCACAAGATCACTGAGCTACACTTGTAGCCTACCAGCCACAAGATCACTGAGCTACTCTATTATAGCTTATTAGCCACAAGATCACTGAGATAAACTCTCATAGCCTAGCAGCTACAAGGTATGATCACATGTCAAACATATTGCAAACATGACTTGACCCCATCAGTGTTCTATCACGTAATGAGTGATTACCAGTATTTACAATCAACACGAGATGGTTCATACATTGAAAGAATTCCGTGACAGAATTTTAAGAACTTTGCAAAGATAGCCAACTATTTCTCATAGATGTAATCTGATACGTAGCGTAAAAGCAAGTGTGCTGTTGTGTGCCTCAGAACATGTATATATATATATATATATATATATATATATATATATATATATATATATATATATATATATATATATATATATATATATATATATATATATATATACCCATTACTTGTTATTCCTAATCTGGAAATTGTGTTACTAAGTAGACTGATAAACAGTATTAAAGTTTGACCTCACCTTCAGTATGTACCACACTTGTTCCATTCAGTATGTACCAAACTTGTTGTCCCCTTCAGTATGTACCACACTTGTTGTCCCCTTCAGTATGTACCACACTTGTTGTCCCCTTCAGTATGTACCACACTTGTTCCCTTCAGTATGTACCACACTTGTCCCCTTCAGTATGTACCACACTTGTTGTCACCTTCAGTATGTACCCCACTTGTTGTCACCTTCAGTATGTACCCCACTTGTTGTCATCTTCAGTATGTACCACACTTGTTGTCCCCTTCAGTATGTACCCCACTTGTTGTCATCTTCAGTATGTACCACACCTGTTGTCACCTTCAGTATATACCACACTTGTTGTCACCTTCAGTATGTACCACACTTGTTGTCACCTTCAGTATGTACCCCACTTGTTGTCACCTTCAGTATGTACCCCACTTGTTGTCATCTTCAGTATGTACCACACTTGTTGTCCCCTTCAGTATGTACCCCACTTGTTGTCATCTTCAGTATGTACCACACTTGTTGTCACCTTCAGTATGTACCACACTTGTTGTCACCTTCAGTATATACCACACTTGTTGTCACCTTCAGTATGTACCACACTTGTTGTCACCTTCAGTATGTACCCCACTTGTTGTCACCTTCAGTATGTACCCCACTTGTTGTCACCTTCAGTATGTACCCCACTTGTTGTCATCTTCAGTATGTACCCCACTTGTTGTCATCTTCAGTATGTACCACACTTGTTGTCCCCTTCAGTATGTACCCCACTTGTTGTCATCTTCAGTATGTACCACACTTGTTGTCACCTTCAGTATGTACCACACTTGTTGTCACCTTCAGTATATACCACACTTGTTGTCACCTTCAGTATGTACCACACTTGTTGTCATCTTCAGTATGTACCACACTTGTTGTCCCCTTCAGTATGTACCCCACTTGTTGTCATCTTCAGTATGTACCACACCTGTTGTCACCTTCAGTATATACCACACTTGTTGTCCCCTTCAGTATGTACCACACTTGTTGTCACCTTCGGCGTGTACCACACTTGTTGTCACCTTCGGTATGTACCACACTTGTCACCTTCGGTGTGTACCACACTTGTTGTCCCCTTCAGTATGTACCACACTTGTCACCTTCGGTGTGTACCACACTTGTTGTCACCTTCGGTATGTACCACACTTGTTGTCACCTTCGGTATGTACCACACTTGTCACCTTCGGTATGTACCACACTTGTTGTCCCCTTCAGTATGTACCACACTTGTTGTCACCTTCGGTATGTACCACACTTGTTGCCACCTTCAGTATGTACCACACTTGTTGTCACCTTCAGTATATACCAAACCTGTTGTCACCCTCAGTATGTACCACACCTGTTGTCACCTTCAGTAAGCACCACACCTGTTGTCACCTTCAGTAAGCACCACACCTGTTGTCACCTTCAGTAAGCACCACACCTGTTGTCACCTTCAGTAAGCACCACACCTGTTGTCACCTTCAGTAAGCACCACACCTGTTGTCACCTTCAGTATGTACCACACCTGTTGTCACCTTCAGTAAGCACCACACCTGTTGTCACCTTCAATATGTACCACACCTGTTGTCACCTTCAATATGTACCACACCTGATGTCACCTTCAGTATGTACCACACTTGTCACCTTCAGTATGTACCACACTTGTCACCTTCAGTATGTACCACACTTGTCACCTTCAGTATGTACCACACTTGTCACCTTCAGTATGTACCACACCTGTTGTCACCTTCAGTATGTACCACACCTGTTGTCACCTTCAGTATGTACCACACTTGTTGTCACCTTCAGTATGTACCACACCTGTTGTCACCTTCAGTAAGCACCACACCTGTTGTCACCTTCAGTATGTACCACACCTGTTGTCACCTTCAGTAAGCACCACACCTGTTGTCACCTTCAGTATGTACCACACCTGTTGTCACCTTCAGTATGTACCACACCTGTTGTCACCTTCAGTATGTACCACACTTGTCACCTTCAGTATGTACCACACCTGTTGTCACCTTCAGTATGTACCACACCTGTTGTCACCTTCAGTATGTACCACACTTGTTGTCACCTTCAGTATGTACCACACCTGTTGTCACCTTCAGTAAGCACCACACCTGTTGTCACCTTCAGTATGTACCACACCTGTTGTCACCTTCAGTATGTACCACACTTGTTGTCACCTTCAGTATGTACCACACCTGTTGTCACCTTCAGTATGTACCACACCTGTTGTCACCTTCAGTATGTACCACACCTGTTGTCACCTTCAGTATGTACCACACCTGTTGTCACCTTCAGTATGTACCACACCTGTTGTCACCTTCAGTATGTACCACACCTGTTGTCACCTTCAGTATGTACCACACCTGTTGTCACCTTCAGTATGTACCACACCTGTTGTCACCTTCAGTATGTACCACACCTGTTGTCGCCTTCAGTATGTACCACACTTGTTGTCTCCTTCAGTATGTACCACACTTGTCTTCAGTATGTACCACACTTGTCGCCTTCAGTATGTACCACACTTGTCGCCTTCAGTATGTACCACACTTGTCGCCTTCAGTATGTACCACACTTGTTGTCGCCTTCAGTATGTACCACACTTGTTGTCGCCTTCAGTATGTACCACACTTGTCGCCTTCAGTATGTACCACACTTGCTGTCACCTTCAGTATGTACCACACCTGTTGTCATCTTTAGTATGCACCACTCTCTTGGATACTTAGTCCTCCACACACACTCCTCGACCAAGCAAGGTACCCCCCTCAAGCCAGCCCTTCAACACTCATGTTTACACGATAGTTGTACTTCAAGACGGGCAACCGCCGGCAGCCTTCGCCCTGACATCATTCCTCGACTGATTCGCAGCTGGACCAGACACTGCTCAACACACACACACACACACACACACACACACACACACACACACACACACACACACACACACACACACACACACACACACACACACACACACTCACACACACACACACACACACACTCACACACACTCACACTCACGCGCGCGCGCGCACACGCACAGTCTGAAGCTAACAGAGGAAGTGCAAGATGCATCTCACAGATGGCTCCAGCTTCACCCTTTATTCGTTTTTGCATGTTGCTTTATATTCAGTAAAATACTTTTATACATTTTGCTACCCGTTTGCTCTGTAATATTGTGTTGTGAAGGCTAGCCTTTATAGTGAACTGATATAGTGAAATAGCTCACACGTTGTGAAATATGAAATGATTTGTTGAAATTGTAATGTGTAACCATGTAGAAAGTATTCATTGTGAGAGAGAGAGAGAGAGAGAGAGAGAGAGAGGGGTGGGGAGGGAGGGGGATAGAGGGAGGAGGAGAGAGGAAGACTGTGAAACAGAGGGAGGCCAGGTAAGCAAGAGAGGGAGGGATGCAGGTAATGAGAGGGAGCACAGGCGCTGTATGATTCCTAGAGGTTTAGCATTTTCCCATAAATAATATGTAGGAGAGAGAGAGAGAGAGAAATTGTGAGAGAAACTGTGAGTGAGTGAGAAAGTACCTGAGAAGACTTATATTACAGTCCCTGGAAATTCTACAGATCGTGTTTGGACACATGAGGTCAGGAGAGAAGAGCAGGCGGCTGCCTCCCCGCCCTCAACTCCCTCCGCCTCACACTGCCCACACCAGTAGACATGGGTAAACAAACGCCCTGCTGCCGTATTAAAAAAAAAAAACTTGCATGGAAATATAGGCATTGAAAATGTTGAAGCTAGCCTTGCTACTGTCATCACTAGATAAAAGTATATTGTATGTTATTCAAGATTATTAAGTAGCTCATTTATTAGCTCACCTGCCTCACACAACCACCTTCACAACCCTCCTTTGTACGTCCCCTATGTCGCCTATCATCTGCCTGTGAAAGTACTCTTTACCTGCCTATCTTGCACCATTCCATCCGATCACAGCATCTCAACAGCCCTTCCACAGATCTTTATCACATCATACACCAGCTTACTTTCAAATTTCTTTTGTTCTTTGTATAATACTTACACCGATATCTATGGAAACACCACAGGAGTAAATTCTGCCACCAACAGCAACCTTAAACAATACGGAATTATGCTTCATACTTAGTGTGTCTTATCCATCCAAAGACAATTTCTCTCATTTAAAGACAATGTTTCTCGTCCAAAGACAATGTCTCTCATCCATACAAAGATTGTCATTCAGAAGTTCATGTTAACCCCCCCCCCCTCTCTCCTTCTTTCCGACAGACAAGACAGACACAGACAAGACAGACACAGACAAGACAGACACAGGCAAGACAGACACAGACAAGACAGACACAGGCAAGACAGACACAGGCAAGACAGACACAGGCAAGACAGACACAGACAAGACAGACACAGGCAAGACAGACACAGGCAAGACAGACACAGGCAAGACAGACACAGGCAAGACAGACACAGGCAAGACAGACACAGGCAAGACAGACACAGGCAAGACAGACACAGGCAAGACAGACACAGGCAAGACAGACACAGGCAAGACAGACACAGGCAAGACAGACACAGGCAAGACAGACACAGGCAAGACAGACACAGGCAAGACAGACACAGGCAAGACAGACACAGGCAAGACAGACACAGGCAAGACAGACACAGGCAAGACAGACACAGGCAAGACAGACACAGGCAAGACAGACACAGGCAAGACAGACACAGGCAAGACAGACACAGGCAAGACAGACACAGGCAAGACAGACACAGGCAAGACAGACACAGGCAAGACAGACACAGGCAAGACAGACACAGGCAAGACAGACACAGGCAAGACAGACACAGGCAAGACAGACACAGGCAAGACAGACACAGGCAAGACAGACACAGGCAAGACAGACACAGGCAAGACACACACACACACACACACACACACACACACACACACACACACACACACACACACACACACACACACACACACACACACACACACACACACACAGTTAACTCACCAGTGCTCAGCTTTTTGTTCATTTTTCATAAGGCGAAATTTCTTTCCTCTCCCATTACCTTTCTCATTCTCAGTATTTACGTCCTTCTTCCTTTTAACTTTTCTTGTCTTCTCCACCAACCTCTTCAACTTCTCTTGTCTTCTCCACCAACCTCTCCAACTTTTCTTGTCTTCTCCACCAACCTCTTCAACTTCTCTTGTCTTATCCACCAACCTCTCCAACTTTTCTTGTCTTCTCCACCAACCTCTCCAACTTTTCTTGTCTTCTCCACCAACCTCTCCAACTTTTCTTGTCTTCTCCACCAACCTCTTCAACTTCTCTTGTCTTCTCCACCAACCTCTCCAACTTCTCTTGTCTTATCCACCAACCTCTCCAACTTTTCTTGTCTTATCCACCAACCTCTCCAACTTTTCTTGTCTTCTCCACCAACCTCTCTAACTTCTCTTTAGATTCACTAAGAACCCTGGACATTAGTGTTCTGCTGACGAAAGACAAGAACAAACACCGAACAACGGACAACGTTTCGCTCTGTAGAGCTTTAGCAAATTATTTAGCTTAATAAAGCTCTACAAGAACGGAACTTTGTCTCGATAAGAGTTTTTCGTGATTTTTTTTTCCAGCAATTGGCAAACTTCCGTCTATTGCAAATTTCTTCTCTTCAAAGATCACTGGTCACCAACATTGAGTTATCTTAAAATCTCAAGTCTATAATATATTAAACACTCAAGTGTTCAATCACAAATCTTTGTGAAGGTTCCGCTCTTACTGGAACTCTTTCTTCCATGTTCCTATAGAACCTTTCTCTCTCTCTCTCTCTCTCTCTAAATATACACAAACTTACTAGTATTTAACAATGCTTCTTAAATTTGCAACAATTGCCACCTTGCTCACTGATACATCCTATTAAAGACCATTTACGAAAGCGTCAATGTGTCATTTCACTCCTAGATCATCAATTTTCTTAAAATTCACTGTTATATTTTTGCACTTCTCATCACTATTATTTCTACCTGACACTCAACCCGATGTGTTTGACAGATTTATTCACCAGTAATTATTATGCTACTCATCCTTTTATGTTTTAACAAATTTGCACGCAGTGTTTGTGTGTGGGGGGGAAGGGTTGTGTGGGGTGGGTGTGGGGGTTTGTGCGGGGTGTGTGTGTGTATATATATATATATATATATATATATATATATATATATAATGTGCTGAATAGGTAAAACTTGTCAATTAGCAAGAACTCGCTTAAAATTAAGCCCTTTCTAAAATTTTCTCTTACATTTAAATATATACAGTGGACCCCCGGTTAACGATATTTTTTCACTCCATAAGTATGTTCAGGTGCCAGTACTGACCGAATTTATTCCCATAAGGAATATTGTGAAGTAGATTATTCCTTTCAGACCCCCAAACATACACGAACAAACGCACTTACATAAATACACTTACATAATTGGTCGCATTCGGAGGTAATCGTTATGCGGGGGTCCACTGTATTTTTAATTTATATTAATATAATAATGATTTTGTACCAAAAGAACCTTAGAAAACTTATTTTCTTTTACGCACTTTGCAAGATTTAATTCATCTTGCATTATTTTTACGTTGTTCGAACCAGTCAACGACGTTTTTCCTTTTTCATTTCTCATCGTTCCACTGAGCATTTCTCTTTCCACCTACACCTTCCCTTACGTAACCTCAGCCATCCCCTCCCCCCCTCTCTCTCTCTTTCCTTACTATCGAGAATTACTCTTGTCTCTCACATGTATTTCCTTTTCATGCTCTTACATCTCTTGTTCTACGTACTTGCACTTCTCTCTTAATTTGTCACTTTACTGCTGCTCTTTCTCTGGTTACCTGCAAGTGAATCTATCCGTATGTCACCCCTTTATATATATATATATATATATATATATATATATATATATATATATATATATATATATATATATATATATATATATATAAAAATCTTGCCTAATAGGTAAAACTGGTCAGTTAGCAAGAACTCACTTAAAATTGTCCATTCTAAAATTTTCTCTTCTACGTTTAAAGAACTTTTTTTTGAATTATGTTAAATTGATAATTTTGCACTAAAAGAACCTTAGAAAACTTCCCTAACCTTATAATAAGCACAATTTAATTTAGCCTAATTCAACTAAACATATTTTAGACAAATTTACAATAATTTAATAGTAAACAAACAATGAAATGTATTTTTCTCGTTAGGTTCAGAATGATTTTTGCGGAATTATTGCATGCACATGTTTTCGCTTGCCTTATTTAGCAAGAAGAGCGTTGCTGTTTAAGTGAAAATCGCAAGTTTTACCCATTCGGCAATATATATATATATATATATATATATATATATATATATATATATATATATATATATATATATATATATATATATATATATATATTATCACACTGGCCGATTCCCACCAAGGCAGGGTGGCCCGAAAAAGAAAAACTTTCACCATCATTCACTCCACTCCATCACTGTCTTGCCAGAAGGGTGCTTTACACTACAGTTTTTAAACTGCAACATAACACCCCTCCTTAAGAGTGCAGGCACTGTACTTCCCATCTCCAGGACTCAAGTCCGGCCTGCCGGTTTCCCTGAACCCCTTCATAAATGTTACTTTGCTCACACTCCAACAGCACGTCAAGTATTAAAAACCATTTGTCTCCATTCACTCCTATCAAACACGCTCACGCATGCCTGCTGGAAGTCCAAGCCCCTCGCACACAAAACCTCCTTTACCCCCTCCCTCCAACCTTTCCTAGGCCGACCCCTATCCCGCCTTCCTTCCACTACAGACTGATACACTCTTGAAGTCACTCTGTTTCGCTCCATTCTCTCTACATGTCCGAACCACCTCAACAACCCTTCCTTAGCCCTCTGGACAACAGTTTTGGTAATCCCACACCTCCTCCTAACTTCCAAACTACGAATTCTCTGCATTATATTCACACCACACATTGCCCTCAGACATGACATCTCCACTGCCTCCAGCCTTCTCCTCGCTGCAACATTCATCACCCATGCTTCACACCCATATAAGAGCGTTGGTAAAACTATACTCTCATACATTCCCCTCTTTGCCTCCAAGGACAAAGTTCTTTGTCTCCACAGACTCCTAAGTGCACCACTCACCCTTTCCCCCTCATCAATTCTATGATTCACCTCATCTTTCATAGACCCATCCGTTGACACGTCCACTCCCAAATATCTGAATACATTCACCTCCTCCATACTCTCTCCCTCCAATCTCATATCCAATCTTTCATCACCTAATCTTTTTGTTATCCACATAACCTTACTCTTTCCTGTATTCACTTTTAATTTTCTTCTTTTGCACACCCTACCAAATTCATATATATATATATATATATATATATATATATATATATATATATATATATATTATAAAAATTAGTGTAACGACGAACGAATGGTATTAATCACTGCACTAGCCAAGGACTCGAACCCAAGGACACACGTTGGTTCGTGGTCACAGTATATAAAATACTGCTCGTTGTACACCAAACAGGGACTAGTGAAATTAGCCTAGAATCATCCACACCATCGTGTATCCTTGGGTAGCGAGTACAACATCCAGTCCAGCTGGATGCGCTACTCTTAAGGATCGTATACAACACGGGTTCGAGTCCTTGGCTAGTGCAGTGTTGTTATTGATTATATATATATATATATATATATATATATATATATATATATATTTATATATATATATATTTATATATATATATATATATATATATATATATATATATTTATACATATATATATATATATATATATTTATATATATATATATATATATATATATATATTTATATATATATATATATATATATATATATATATATTTATATATATATATATATATATATATATATATATATATATATATATATATATATATATATATATATACATGTCGTGCCGAATATGTAAAACTGGTCAGTTAGCAAGAACTCATTTAAAATAAAGTCCTTTCTAAAATTTTCTCTTATACGTTGAAAGATATTTTTTTCTTTAATGTTAATGTAAAAATTTATAATTTTGCACCAAAAGAATCTTAGAAAACTTACCTAACCTTATTATAACAAGAACAATTTATTTTAGCCTAGCCCAACTAAATATATTTTAGATTTGTTTTCAATAATTTAATATTAAACAAACACAGTTAAATATATTTTTTTCGTTAGGTTCAGAATGATTTGGGCGAAATTATTGCATACACAAATTTTCACTTGTCCTATATGGCAAGATGAACGTTGCTATTTAACCAAACTCGCAAGTTCTGCCTATTCGGCACGACATATATATATATATATATATATATATATATATATATATATGAATGCAAAACAACAACTGTGAAAGACTAGAGAAATTCCAAGCGCTTTCGTGACTACTCGCATTATCGAGAAACTATGAAAGTAAAGCATCCAAGGAAGGTATATAAGGGGTCTGGCCAACACCTCACTATCAGATCCCACAACAGTTAAACACCTGACGCGCGCCGGCCCAACTGGACAGGTCCTTCGCACAGCCCACCAACAAACTATTCTACCCAAGAAATAAGAAATTTTAAAAATTATTATTTGTCCAGTGTATTATTAAATTCTTCCCAAATTCTATTAATTATAAATGGATCTAATTTATATAAACCAAAGGAAATATTCATTGTTAAAACTGCTTTTTATGAAACAAGATTCAATTATATTCCTGTCGACCATGGACTTGCTTGATACTACTTTCTCAACTTTTTGAAAATCAATTGGATGGTTAAAATCTCTTACATGAATAAATAGAGCATTGGAATCTTGTCCAGTTCTAATGCTATATTTATGTTGTTTTAATCTTAGTTCGAGATTTTTACCAGTTTGACCGTAATAAACTTTATCGCAAATTTTACAAGGAATCTCATAGACACATCCATTAGCATTTGGGGGGGAATTCTTTATCAAAAGTTTTTTTTACTGTATCAAGATTTTTGAATACAACTTTAATATTAAAAGTCTTAAGAAGAGAAGGCATATCAACCAAGTTTTCATGGTAAGGGAGAACCAACATATTTTTAGTTGAATAAGATTGGTTGTCCCTTTTTGGATTGTAAAAAGTATTTCTAGCAACTTTAAAAGATTTATCAATTACATTTCTTGGGTATTTTAAATCACCTATTTCATAAATTTTGGACATTTCCTCATCTATGAACTCAGGACTACAAATTCGTAAAGCTCTCAAAAACATTGATGAGAAAACAGACAGTTTGACTCTATCTTGATGCGAAGAATAATAGTGGACATAGGAACAGTTATTTGTAGGTTTTCTGTAAATTTTAAATTTGAATTCATTATTACCCTTAATAATTAAAACATCTAGAAAAGGCAATGAGTTATTTTCTTCAAACTCGACAGTAAAGTTTATAGAATGGGCTAAGCTATTTAATTTTCCAAGGAAATGGTGCATATCTACATTTTTGGGCATAAGACACAAAATATCATCAACATATCTGAACCATTTAGCTCTATTAGGGAGGATTGTGTTAAGCAACCTTGTTTCAAAAATTTCCATGTATGGGTTACTAAGAACAGGTGAAAGAGGATTTCCCATTGCCATACCAAACTTCTGAGTGTAAAACTTATTAAATACAATTTTTGCATCAACAAAGAAAAGCTTAATAAGTTTAATGGTAGTAGGAACTGGCAATGGTAAATCATAGTTAACGAGTTCTTCAGATAAGAAACTTAATAAATCATCAACAGGAACTTTCGTAAACACAGTGGTTGTTTTGCATATTCTGAAATCACCTGTTTACTGTGATCTTATTGCATATATATATATATATATATATATATATATATATATATATATATATATATATATATATATATATATATATATATGTCGTGCCGAATAGGCAGAACTTGCGATCTTGGCTTAAATAGCAAGGCTCATCTTGCCATATAGGACAAGTGAAAATTTGTGTATGCAATAATTTCGCCAAAATCATTCTGAACCTAACGAAAAAAATATATTTCCCTGTGTTTGTTTAGTATTAAATTACTGTAAACAAATCTAAAATATATTTAGTTGGGTTAGGGTAAAATAAATTGTTCTTGTTATAATAAGGTTAGGTAAGTTTTCTAAGATTCTTTTGGTGCAAAATTAAAAATTTTTACATTAACATTAATGAAAAAAATATATCTTCAAACGTATAAGAGAAAATTTTAGAAGGGACTTAATTTTAAATGAGTTCTTGCTAAATGACCAGTTTTACATATTCGGCACGACATATATATATATATATATATTATATGGATATGTTTTCCAATAATATAATATCTTCAGTCTAAAATACACCAGTCACCAGTGTAAAATATATACGTCCACAAACCTGCCCCTGAACATTTTATAGCGTATCACACAGTACATCAAATTGCTCTCGTGTGGGGATGAATCTCCATAAGTCTTTATGCTCACGACGTTTCGCTCAGTGTTGAGTTATAACTTGATAAAGCTCGACACTGAGCAAAACCTCACCAGAATCAAGACCTCTTATGTAAACACACACTTGTCACCTCCAGTCACCTCAGACTGTTCCACTGTATGATTCACCATACCTCTGCACCATCGTCCAGTCACTTCACTGTTCCAGTGCATGTTTCACCATACCTCTGCACCATCGTCCAGTCACTTCACTGTTCCAGTGCATGCTTCACCATACCTCTGCACCATCGTCCAGTCACTTCACTGTTCCAGTGCATGCTTCACCATACCTTATCCTTGTTACAACTTTCACAACAATGTCTCACATTGGCATTAAATCCATTTGAGACATGCTTTATACTTGTTAAAATTTCACTATACTCCTCCTAAAAACACACTACAGCTTTCTGACATTTTCAGCTTTCTGATACTCGGCTTTCTGACACTCGGTTTCTGACACTCGGCTTTCTGACACTCGGCTTTCTTACACTCAGCATTCTGATACTCGGCTTTCTCACTCTCGGCTTTCTCACTCTCGGCTTTCTCACTCTCAGCTTTCTGACACTCAGCTTTCTGACACTCAGCTTTCTCACACTCAGCTTTCTCACTCTCAGCTTTCTCACTCTCAGCTTTCTCACTCTCAGCTTTCTCACTCTCAGCTTTCTCACTCTCAGCTTTCTCACTCAGCTTTCTCACTCTCAGCTTTCTCACTCTCAGCTTTCTCACTCTCAGCTTTCTCACTCTCAGCTTTCTCACTCTCAGCTTTCTCACTCTCAGCTTTCTCACTCTCAGCTTTCTCACTCTCAACTTTCTCACTCTCAGCTTTCTCACTCTCAGCTTTCTCACTCTCAGCTTTCTCACTCTCAGCTTTCTCACTCTCAGCTTTCTCACTCTCAGCTTTCTCACTCAGCTTTCTCACTATCAGTTTTCTCACTCTCAACTTTCTCACTCTCAACTTTCTCACTCTCAGCTTTCTCACTCTCAGCTTTGTCAGCTTTCTCACTGTCATCTTTCTGTCAGCTTTCTCACTCTCAGCTGCATAAAACACATCACCCTCTTTTGGTCTCTTTTTTACTCTATATCAAGCAGGTCTTTAAATTTAACATACCTAATCCTTCTCTTCTTCCTGCTATTCATCTTTCTTCTGACTAAGCGGTGCATGGTACATAATATTATCTTCTCTTCTTCTTCATTTATCTGGTAAGCCAACGGAATGGCTCGGTCAGATGACCAAAAGCTCCAGCCACGGGTCATCCTGTTATTAAGACCTATGTCAGGAAGCATTTGTCCTGTTTCCTGACAAATTTTACCTAACCTAACTTAGCATAACACATTTCTTGAATATGAATATATTCCGAGTACCTTGAGGTGTTCTCAGCTTAACGTACATAAACACAGACTACAATCCACTTCCTACATCCCTCTTTTATTTTAAACTAAACGGTTCATACAGTGTACATTCATAAATTGTTCCTTCAACGTTACCATCCACACCTTCAACGTTACCATCCACACCTTCAACGTTACCATCCACACCTTCAACGTTACCATCCACACCTTCAACGTTACCATCCACACCTTCAACATTACCATCCACACCTTCAACGTTACCATCCCACCTTCAACGTTACCATCCCACCTTCAACATTACCATCCCACCTTCAACGTTACCATCCCACCTTCAACGTTACCATCCACACCTTCAACGTTACCATCCACACCTTCAACATTACCATCCACACCTTCAACATTACCATCCCACCTTCAACGTTACCATCCCACCTTCAACGTTACCATCCACACCTTCAACGTTACCATCCACACCTTCAACGTTACCATCCCACCTTCAACATCACCACCCCCCCCTTCAAAATTACCATCCCACCTTCAACATTACCATCCCACCTTCAACATTACCACCCCACCTTCAACATTACCATCCCCCCTTCAACATTACCATCCCCCCTTCAACATTACCATCCCACTTTCAACATTACCATCCCACCTTCAACATTACCACCCCACCTTCAACATTACCACCCCACCTTCAACATTACCATCCCACCTTCAACATTACCACCCCACCTTCAACATTACCACCCCACCTTCAACATTACTATCCCACCTTCAACGTTACCATCCCTCCTTCAACTTTACCATCCCACCTTCAACATTACCACCCCACTTTCAACATTACCACCCCACCTTCAACATTACCACCCCACCTTCAACATTACCACCCCACCTTCAACATTACTATCCCACCTTCCATTACATCCTTCAACGTTACCATCCCACCTTCAACGTTACCATCCCACCTTCAACGTTACCACCCCACCTTCAACATTACCATCCCACCTTCAACGTTATCATCCCACCTTCAACGTTACCATCCCACCTTCAACATTACCATCCCACCTTCAACGTTACCATCCCACCTTCAACATTACCATCCCACCTTCAACGTTACCATCCCACCTTCAACATTACCATCCCACCTTCAACATTACCATCCCACCTTCAACGTTACCATCCCACCTTCAACCTTCAACATTACCACCCCACCTTCAACATTACACCTTCAACGTTACCATCCCACCTTCAACATTACCATCCCACCTTCAACATTACCATCCCACCTTCAACATTACCATCCACACCTTCAACATTACCACCCCACCTTCAACATTACCACCCCACCTTCAACATTACTATCCCACCTTCAACGTTACCATCCCACCTTCAACTTTACCATCCCACCTTCAACATTACCATCCCACCTTCAACGTTACCATTCAACATTACACCTTCAACGTTACCACCCCACCTTCAACATTACCATCCCACCTTCAACATTACCATCCCACCTTCAACATTACCACCCCACCTTCAACATTACCATCCCACCTTCAACGTTACCATCCCACCTTCAACATTACCATTCAACATTACCACCCCACCTTCAACATTACCACCCCACCTTCAACATTACCATCCCACCTTCAACATTACCATCCCACCTTCAACATTACCACCCTACCTTCAACATTACCATCCCACCTTCAACATTACCATCCCCCCTTCAACATTACCATCCCACCTTCAACATTACCATCCCACCTTCAACATTACCATCCCACCTTCAACATTACCATCCCACCTTCAACGTTACCATCCCACCTTCAACGTTACCACCCCACCTTCAACATTACCACCCTACCTTCAACATTACCATCCCACCTTCAACATTACCATCCCCCCTTCAACATTACCATCCCACCTTCAACATTACCATCCCACCTTCAACATTACCATCCCACCTTCAACATTACCATCCCACCTTCAACGTTACCACCCCACCTTCAACATTACCATCCCACCTTCAACGTTACCACCCCACCTTCAACATTACCATCCCACCTTCAACATTACCATCCCACCTTCAACATTACCATCCCACCTTCAACATTACCACCCCACCTTCAACATTACCACCCCACCTTCAACATTACCACCCCACCTTCAGCGTTACCACCCCACCTTCAGCGTTACCACCCCACCTTCCATTACCACCTTCAACATTACCATCCCACCTTCAACATTACCATCCCACCTTCAACATGAACCCCACACCTTCAACATTATCATCCCACCTTCAACATTACCACCCCACCTTCCCCACCTTCAACATTACCATTCAGCCCACCCCACCTTCAACATTACCACCCCCCCACCTTCAACTTTACCACCCCACCTTCAACATTACCATCCCACCTTCAACATTACCATCCCACCTTCAACATTACCACCCCACCTTCAACATTACCACCCCACCTTCAACATTACCATCCCACCTTCAACATTACCACCCCACCTTCAACATTACCACCCCACCTTCAACATTACCATCCCACCTTCAACATTACCATCCCACCTTCAACATTACCATCCCACCTTCAACATTACCATCCCACCTTCAACATTACCATCCCACCTTCAACATTACCATCCCACCTTCAACATTACCACCCCACCTTCAACATTACCACCCCACCTTCAACATTACCATCCCACCTTCAACATTACCATCCCCCCTTCAACATTACCATCCCACCTTCAACATTACCATCCCACCTTCAACATTACCACCCCACCTTCAGCGTTACCACCCCACCTTCAGCGTTACCACCCCACCTTCAACATTACCATCCCACCTTCAACATTACCACCCCACCTTCAACATTACCACCCCACCTTCAACATTACCATCCCACCTTCAACATTACCATCCCACCTTCAACATTACCACCCCACCTTCACCTTCAACATTACCACCCCACCTTCAACATTACCACCCCACCTTCAACATTACCATCCCACCTTCAACATTACCATCCCACCTTCAACATTACCATCCCACCTTCAACATTACCACCCCACCTTCAACATTACCACCCCCACCTATAGCTCTTGATCACAGATAAATCTAACTTAATACCTCACTCTCCCACTTAATACCTCACTCTCCCACTTAATACCTCACTCTCCCACTTAATACCTCACTCTCGCCAGTCACTCCTGAGTGTCTCTTACAGTGATCAAAGAACATTCTGAATGTACCAATTTTGTTTCACTCGATTTAGTGAATTTTTTTTTTCATTAAAAATATTGAGTCAAACCTTTCCCAACATGTGTACGACCCTCGGTGGTAGGAAGTCTTCCTGTCATCCAGAGTATCGACCCTCGGTGCTTGGAAGTCTTCCTGTCATCCAGAGTATCGACCCTCGGTGCTAGGAAGTCTTCCTGTCACCCTCGGTGCTTGGAAGTCTTCCTGTCATCCAGAGTATCGACCCTCGGTGCTAGGAAGTCTTCCTGTCATCCAGAGTATCGACCCTCGGTGCTAGGAAGTCTTCCTGTCATCCAGAGTATTGACCCTCGGTGCTAGGAAGTCTTCCTGTCATCCAGAGTATTGACCCTCGGTGCTAGGAAGTCTTCCTGTCATCCAGAGTATCGACCCTCGGTGCTAGGAAGTCTTCCTGTCATCCAGAGTATCGACCCTCGGTGCTAGGAAGTCTTCCTGTCATCCAGAGTATCGACCCTCGGTGCTAGGAAGTCTTCCTGTCATCCAGAGTATCGACCCTCGGTGCTAGGAAGTCTTCCTGTCATCCAGAGTATCGTCCCTCGGTGCTAGGAAGTCTTCCTGTCATCCATAGTATCGACCCTCGGTGCTAGGAAGTCTTCCTGTCATCCATAGTATCGACCCTCGGTGCTAGGAAGTCTTCCTGTCATCCAGAGTATCGAACCTCGGTGCTAGGAAGTCTTCCTGTCATCCAGAGTATCGACCCTCGGTGCTAGGAAGTCTTCCTGTCATCCAGAGTATCGACCCTCGGTGCTAGGAAGTCTTTCTGTCATCCAGAGTATCGACCCTCGGTGGTAGGAAGTCTTCCTGTCATCCAGAGTATCGACCCTCGGTGCTAGGAAGTCTTCCTGTCATCCAGAGTATCGACCCTCGGTGGTAGGAAGTCTTCCTGTCATCCAGAGTATCGACCCTCGGTGCTAGGAAGTCTTCCTGTCATCCAGAGTATCGACCCTCGGTGGTAGGAAGTCTTCCTGTCATCCAGAGTATCATCAGTGTGTTTGCTTAGCATCAGCGCTGTAATATCTTCACTCGTTAAAACAAAACTCCCAAATGCTTCATTTTCTCTTCTGTTACTACATACGAGACGAGAAATTACCAGACTTTGTTGCAGGAATATCAGTCCTGTGAGCGATAGATAACCAATTTTCATCAGTGGAGAGTTTAAGTTTTACAAGTGGGAGAACTGTTTTTTAAAAAACTCAGAATGGTACAGATAGGTGTATAAGGAAGACTTTAAGATAATCAACTGGAGAAATATAGTGATATTAATACAGAATAGGGGAGAGACGCTGAGATATATATATACAATCCATACCGAGCATAGCATGGTATTTATCAAGTAATTCATTATACACCTATACCTTCTATTGTCCTGGGTCCCTCTAATCGCAGAATAATAATAATAATAATAATAATAATAATAATAATAATAATAATATATCTTTATGTACTACTAGTACATGTTCAAGGTATAGTCCTAGCTGACATCAATGATACACTACTGTATAGAAACCACTTGTTATGCTGAGCATTTCGGGCAAATTAGGTCAGTTTTGTCCCAGGATGCGACCCACACCAGTCGACTAACACCCAGGTACCCATTTTATACTGATGGGTGAACAGGGACAGTAGGTGTCTTATGGAAACACGTCCCTAATGTTTGCCAGCCGTATCGGAGGAGATTCGAACCCCGGACACTGTAACCTCCCTCTACTCCCTTTGTTGTACACTCGTGTATTAGGGAGTGTACTTCTATCACGAATGATGCAAGAACACGGTTCACTGTGGTACTGACCAGTCCTGGTTCACTGTAGTACTGACCAGTCCTGGTTCACTGTGGTACTGACCAGTCCTGGTTCACTGTAGTACTGACCAGTCCTGGTTCACTGTTGTACTGACCAGTCCTGGTTCACTGTAGTACTGACCAGTCCTGGTTCACTGTTGTACTGACCAGTCCTGGTTCACTGTTGTACTGACCAGTCCTGGTTCACTGTAGTACTGACCAGTCCTGGTTCACTGTAGTACTGACCAGTCCTGGTTCACTGTTGTACTGACCAGTCCTGGTTCACTGTTGTACTGACCAGTCCTGGTTCACTGTTGTACTGACCAGTCCTGGTTCACTGTTGTACTGACCAGTCCTGGTTCACTGTTGTACTGACCAGTCCTGGTTCACTGTAGTACTGACCAATCCTGGTTCACTCTTGTACTGACCAGTCCTGGTTCACTGTAGTACTGACCAGTCCTGGTTCACTGTAGTACTGACCAGTCCTGGTTCACTCTTGTACTGACCAGTCCTGGTTCACTGTTGTTCTGACCAGTCCTGGTTCACTGTTGTACTGACCAGTCCTGGTTCACTGTTGTACTGACCAGTCCTGGTTCACTGTAGTACTGACCAGTCTTGGTTCACTGTAGTACTGACCACTCCTGGTTCACTGTTGTACTGACCACTCCTGGTTCACTGTAGTACTGCCAGTGTGCCCTGCTACCCTACTGTACCCTACCAGTGTGCCCTGCTACCCTACTGTACCATGCCATTGTGCCCTACTACCCTACTCTGCCCTGCCAGTGTGCCCTGCTACCCTCTACCCTGTGAATGTGCCCTGCTACCCCCCTCTACCCTGCCAGTGTGCCCTGCTATCCCCCTCTACCCTGCCACTGTGCCCTGCTACCCTCCTCTACCCTGCCAGTTTGCTCTGCTATCCTCATCTTCCTTGCCAGTTTGCCATGCTATCCTCCTCTACCCTGCCAGCGTGCCCTACTACCCTCCTCTACCCTGCCAGCGTGCCCTGCTACCCTCCTCTACCCTGCCAGCGTGCCCTACTACCATCCTCTACCCTGCCAGCGTGCCCTGCTACCCTCCTCTACCCTGCCAGTTTGCCCTGCTATCCTCCTCTTCCTTGCCAGTTTGCCATGCTATCCTCCTCTACCCTGCCAGTGTGCCCTGCTACCCTCTACCCTGCCAGCGTGCCCTGCTACCCTCCTCTACCCTGCCAGCGTGCTCTGCTAACCTCCTCTACCCTGCCAGCGTGCTCTACTACCCTCCTCTACCCTGCCAGCGTGCCCTGCTACCCTCCTGTACCCTGCCAGCGTGCCATGCTACCCTCCTCTACCTTGCCAGCGTGCCGTGCTACCCTCTTCTACCCTGCCAGCGTGCCCTGCTACCCTCCTCTACCCTGCCAGCATGCCCTGCTATCCTCCTCTACCCTGCCAGCGTGCCATGCTACCCTCCTCTACCCTGCCAGCGTGCTCTGCTACCCTCCTCTACCCTGCCAGCGTGCTCTGCTACCCTCCTCTACCCTGCCAGCGTGCCCTGCTACCCTCCTGTACCCTGCCAGCGTGTCATGCTACCCTCCTGTACCCTGCCAGTGTGCCCTGCTACCCTCCTGTACCCTGCCAGCGTGTCATGCTACCCTCCTGTACCCTGCCAGTGTGCCCTGCTACCCTCCTGTACCCTGCCAGCGTGTCATGCTACCCTCCTGTACCCTGCCAGCGAGCCATGCTACCCTCCTGTACCCTGCCAGCGTACTCTGCTACCCTCTACCCTGCCAGCGTGCCCTGCTGCCCTCCTGTACCCTGCCAGCGTGCCATGCTACCACCCTCTACCCTGCAAGCGTGCCCTGCTACCCTCCTGTACTCTGCCAGCGTGCCATGCTACCCTCCTGTACCCTGCCAGCGTGCCCTGCTACCCTCCTGTACCCTGCCAGCGTGCCTTGCTACCCCCCTGTACCCTGCCAGCGTGCTCTGCTACCCTCCTCTACCCTGCCAGCGTGCCCTGCTACCCTCCTGTACCCTGCCAGCGTGCCCTGCTACCCTCCTGTACCCTGCCAGCGTGCCATGCTACCCTCCTGTACCTTGCCAACGTGCCCTGCTATCCTCCTGTACCCTGCCAGCGTGCCCTGCTACCCTCCTGTACCCTGCCAGCGTGCTCTGCTACCCTCCTCTACCCTGCCAGCGTGCCCTACTACCCTCCTGTACCCTGCCAGTGTGCCCTGCTACCCTCCTCTACCCTGCCAGTTTGCCCTGCTATCCTCATCTTCCTTGCCAGTTTGCCATGCTATCCCCCTCTACCCTGCCAGCGTGCCCTACTACCCTCCTCTACCCTGCCAGCGTGCCCTACTACCCTCCTCTACCCTGCCAGCGTGCCCTACTACCCTCCTCTACCCTGCCAGCGTGCCCTACTACCATCCTCTACCCTGCCAGCGTGCCCTGCTACCCTCCTGTACCCTGCCAGCGTGCTCTGCTACCCTCCTCTACCCTGCCAGCGTGCCCTGCTACCCTCCTGTACCCTGCCAGCGTGCCCTGCTACCCTCCTGTACCCTGCCAGCGTGCCATGCTACCCTCCTGTTCCTTGCCAACGTACCCTGCCAGCGTGCCCTGCTACCCTCCTGTACCCTGCCAGCGTGCTCTGCTACCCTCCTCTACCCTGCCAGCGTTTCCTACTACCCTCCTGTACCCTGCCAGCGTGCTCTGCTACCCTCCTCTACCCTGCCAGCGAGCCCTACTACCCTCCTGTACCCTGCTAGCGTGCTCTGCTACCCTCCTCTACCCTGCGAGCGTGCCCTGCTACCCTCCTGTACCCTGCCAGCGTGCCATGCTACCCTCCTGTACCTTGCCAGCGTGCCCTGCTACCCTCCTGTACCCTGCCAGCGTGCCCTGCTACCCTCCTGTACCCTGCCAGCGTGCCCTACTACCCTCCTGTACCGTGCCAGCGTGCTCTGCTACCATCCTCTACCCTGCCAGCGAGCCCTACTACCCTCCTGTACCCTGCCAGCGTGCCCTGCTACCCTGCCAGTAATTGAAGAGCTAACCACTACTTCAACAGTGATTGATGCACATATTAATTACTGAATGGTGTGTGTCAGCCTCCTTCCCAGCCGCCTCCTGTTCTTCCTCGTACTGTTTCTGCTGCTCTAGTCTATATGCTTTCAGTCAAAGAACAGCTTGGTTGGTCATAACGAAGCCATTAATATCGAGCCTTCACCACTCCTGAGTGTGTGTACACTCACCTAATTGTGGTGGTTGCAGGGGTCGAGACTCTGCTCCTGGCCCCGCCTCTTCACTGATCGCTACTGGATCCTCTCTCTCTCTCTGCTTCCTGAGCTTTGTCATACCTCTTCTTAAAACTATGTATGGTTCCTGCCTCCACTACTTCACTTGCTAGGCTATTCCACTTGCTGACAACTCTATGACTGAAGAAATACTTCCTAACGTCCCTGTGACTCGTCTGAGTCTTCAGCTTCCAGTTGTGACCCCTTGTCCCTGTGTCCCCTCTCTGGAACATCCTATCTCTGTCCACCTTGTCTATTCCCCGCAGTATCTTGTATGTCGTTATCATGTCTCCCCTGACCCTTCTGTCCTCCAGTGTCGTCAGTCCGATTTCCCTCAACCTTTCCTTGTACGACATTCCCCTGAGCTCTGGGACTAGCCTTGTTGCAAACCTTTGTACTTTCTCTAACTTCTTGACGTGCTTGACCAGGTGTGGGTTCCAGACTGGTACTGCATACTCCAGTATGAGCCTAACATACACAGTGTACAGTGTCTTGAACGATTCCTTATTAAGGTATCGGAACGCTATTCTCAGGTTTGCCAGGCGCCCGTATGCTGCAGCAGTTATTTGGTTCATGTGTGCCTCCGGTGACGTGCTCGGTGTTATGGTCACCCCAAGGTCTTTCTCCCTGAGTGAGGTCTGTAGTCTTTGTCCACCTAGCCTATACTCTGTCTGCGGTCGTCTTTGCCCCTCCCCAGTCTTCATGACTGCGTTTGGCAGGGTTGAATTCGAGAAGCCAGTTTCTGGACCACATGTCCAGCCTGTCCAGGTCTCTTTGCAGTCCTGCCTCATCCTCATCCGATTTAATTCTCATCAGCTTCACATCATCTGCGAATAGGGACACTTCAGAGTCTATTCCTTCCATCATGTCGTTCGCATATATCAAAAATAGCACTGGTCCTAGAACTGACCCCTGAGGGACCCTGCTCGTCACAGACGCCCAATGTGATACCTCTTCACGTACCATGACTCGTTGTTGCCTCCCTGTCAGGTATTCCCTGATCCATTGCAGTGCCCTCCCTGTTATATGCGCCTGACCCTCCAGCTTCTGCACTAATCTCTTGTGGGGGAACTGTGTCAAAGGCCTTCCTGCAGTCTAGGAAAATGCAATCAACCCACCCCTCTCTCTCGTGTCTTACTTGTGTTACCTTGTCATAAAACTCCAGAAGGTTTGTGACACAGGATTTGCCTTCCATGAACCCATGCTGGTTTTCATATATAATCTTGCTCCGTTCCAGGTGTTCCACCACTCTCCTCCTGATAATCTTCTCCATGACTTTGCACACAATACATGTCAGAGACACAGGTCTGTAGATTAGTGCCTCATTTCTGTTTCCTTCCTTAAATATGGGGACTACATTTGCTGTCTTCCATTTCTCAGGTAGTTGCCCAGTTTCAAGGGATGTGTTGAAGATTGTGGCTAGGGGCACACACAGCATCTCTGCTCCTTTTCTAAGGACCCACGGGGAGATGTTGTCCGGTCCCATCGCCTTTGAGGTATCAAGGTCACTTAGCAGTTTCTGCACCTCCTCCTCGGTTGTTCGTATGTCATCCAACACTTGTTGGTATATTCCCTCTTGATGTTCCCTTCTGTGCTGTCTCCCCAGATCCTTTCCTGTCTCTACTGTAAAAACTTCCTTAAATCTCCTGTTTAGCTCTTCACATACCTCCTGATCATTTCTTGTGAGTTTTCCACCTTCTGTTCTCAGTCTGATCACCTGGTCTTTGACTGTTGTCTTCCTACTAATGTGGCTATACAACAGTTTCGGGTCAGTCTTGATTTTCGATGCTATGTTATTTTCATACTGTCGCTGGGCCTCCCTCCTTACCTGTGCATACTCGTTCCTGGCTCTGCGACTAATCTCCCTATTTTCGTGTGTTCTCTGCCTTCTGTACTTTTTCCATTCTCTATTGCAATTTGTTTTTGCCTCCTTACACCGTCGGGTAAACCAGGGGCTCGTTCTGGTCTTCCCATTGTTTCTGTTGCCCTTGGGAATAAACCTTTCCACTGCCTCCTTGCATTTTGTTGTTACATATTCCATCATTTCGTTTACTGGCTTTCCTGCTAGTTCTCTGTCCCACGGAACCTCCTGCAGGAAGTTCCTCAACCCTATGTAGTTCCCTCTTTTATAGTCTGGCTTTTCCCATTCAACTCCTGTTACTCTCTCCACTTGCAACTCTACTATGTATTCAAAGCACAGAATCACGTGGTCACTAGGTCCTAGGGGACTCTCATATGTGATGTCCTAAATGTTTGAACTGCCCAGGGTGAACACAAGGTCCAATCTTGCTGGTTCATCCTCCCCTCTCACTCTGGTAGTGTCCTTAACATGTTGGTGCATGAGGTTTTCCAGCACCACATCCATCATCTTGGCTCTCCGTGTTTCGGGACCCCAATGTGGCTCCAGGTTTTCCCAGTCAATCTCCCTGTGGTTGAAATCCCCCATAACCACAACTTTGCTCTGCTGGAGTGAGCTCTTCTTGCCACCTCAGCAAGTGTGTCCACCATTGCTCTGTTGTTCGTGTGTGTGTGTGTGTGTGTATGTGTGTGTGTGTGTGTATGCATGTATGTATGTATGTATTAGTGCTCCCTCCTCGGCCATGTGATGTCAACTTTCTTAAGGCTATTCACTGAAAGGTCAAAAGTGCACAGTAAAGGTCAAAGTTTATAGATCACAATCAATACTTGTAATACTCGAGAATGGATGATTATGTATGTATATATATATATATATATATATATATATATATATATATATATATATATATATATATATATATATATTTTATAAATACACACACAGGTCTGGCTTACTGACCTAAGTGATTATTAAGACAATGTTGTTATTACTATTATGATAATTACCCTGAGTTCTGGTAGTTAATTCTCTCTCTCTCTCTCTCTCTCTCTCTCTCTCTCTCTCTCTCTCTCTCTCTCTCTCTCTCTCTCTCTCTCTCTCTCTCTCTCTCTCTCTCTCTCTCTCTAACATAATGATTATAATTTGCAGTTTTCATCAGTGTTGTAGTCTACTGTGCATGTTTATACTGTGAGCCTAGCTGTCAGTGTACCAACACCTGTCTCAGTACCACCACCTGTCACTGTACCAGCACCTGCCTCAGTATCAACACCTGTCACTGTACCAACACCTGTCACTGTACCAACACCTGTCACTACCAACACCTGTCACAGTTCCAGCACCTGTCTCAGTACCAACACCTGTCACTGTACCAGCACCTGCCTCAGTACCAACACCTGTCACTGTACCAACACCTGTCAGTTCCAGCACCTGTCTCAGTACCAACACCTGTCACTACCAACACCTCAGTACCAACACCTGTCACTGTACCAGCACCTGTCTCAGTACCAACATCTGTCACTGTACCAGCACCTGTCTCAGTACCAACACCTGTCACTGTACCAACACCTGTCACAGTTCCAGCACCTGTCACTGTACCAGCACCTGTTTCAGTACCAACACCTGTCACTGTACCAGCACCTGTCACAGTTCCAGCACCTGTCTCAGTACCAACACCTGTCACTACCAACACCTCAGTACCAACACCTGTCACTACCAACACCTCAGTACCAACACCTGTCACTGTACCAGCACCTGTCTCAGTACCAACACCTGTCACTGTACCAGCACCTGTCTCAGTACCAACACCTGTCACTGTACCAGCACCTGTCTCAGTACCAACACCTGTCTCAGTACCAACACCTGTCTCAGTACCAACACCTGTCTCAGTACCAACACCTGTCACTGTACCAGCACCTGCCTCAGTATCAACACCTGTCACTGTACCAGCACCTGTCTCAGTACCAACATCTGTCTCTGTACCAGCACCTGTCTCAGTACCAACACCTGTCACTGTACCAGCACCTGTCAGTTCCAGCACCTGTCTCAGTACCAACACCTGTCACTGTACCAGCACCTGTCTCAGTACCAACACCTGTCTCAGTACCAACACCTGTCACTGTACCAGCACCTGCCTCAGTATCAACACCTGTCACTGTACCAGCACCTGTCTCAGTACCAACACCTGTCACTGTACCAACACCTGTCACAGTTCCAGCACTTGTCTCAGTACCAACACCTGTCACTGTACCAGCACCTGTCTCAGTACCAACACCTGTCACTGTACCAGCACCTGTCACAGTTCCAGCACCTGTCTCAGTACCAACACCTGTCACTACCAACACCTGTCTCAGTACCAACACCTGTCACTGTACCAGCACCTGTTTCAGTACCAACACCTGTCACTGTACCAGCACCTGTCACTGTACCATCACCTGTCACTGCACCAACGCCTGTACCAGCACCTGTCACAGTATCAACACCTGTCCTAGTAATAACACCTGTACCAGCACCTGTCACTGTACCAGCACCTGTCACTGTACCAACGCCTGTACCAGCACCTGTCACAGTATCAACACCTGTCCTAGTAATAACACCTGTACCAGCACCTGTCTCAGTACCAACACCTGTCACTGTACCAGCACCTGTTTCAGTACCAACACCTGTCACTGTACCAACGCCTGTACCAGCACCTGTCACAGTATCAACACCTGTCCCAGTAATAACACCTGTACCAGCACCTGTCACAGTACCAACACCTGTCACAGTATTTACACATTCAGGTTCCCGTTATTCTGAATTCAATTATGCCCGGAAATGTTCTGGTTCAGTATTCAATTAAAAATTAATTGTGATCACGTGTAATTATCTCCTAATGAAATTATATATGACACACACACACACACACACACACACACACACACACACACACACACACACACACACACACACACACACACACACACACACACGGCCAAAACCAAGTGTGCTAGAGAATGGAAGAAGTATAGAAGGTAAAGGACCCAGGAAACTAAGGATAGCAGTCGTAGAGCCAGAAATGAATATGCACAGGTAAGAAGGGAGGCCCAAAGACAATCTGAGTATGACATAGCAGCGAAAGCCAAATCTGACAAAAAGCTGTTGTACAGCCACATCAGGAGGAACACAACAGTCAAGGACCAGATGATCAGGCTGAGGAAGGAAGGTAGGGAAGGTCACAAAAAATGACCGCGAAGTATGTGAGGAGCTCAACAGGAGATTCAAAGAAATGTTCACAGAGGAGACAGAAGGGCCTCCAGAAAGGCGGAGAGGTGGGGCACACCAACAAGTGTTAGACAAAATACATGCAACCGAGGAAGAAGTGAAGAGGCTGCTCAGCGAGCTTGATACCTCAAAGGCTATGGGACCGGATAACATCTCTCCATGGGTCCTGAGAGTGGGAGCAGAGGCGCTATGTGTACCACTAACAACAATCTTCAACACATCTATTGAAACCGGGCGATTACCTGAAGTATGGAAGACAGCAAATGTAGTCCAAATTTTTAAAAAAAGAGACAGACACAAAGCATTAAATGATAGACCAGTGTCACTGACATGTATGCAAGGTCATGGAGAAGATTATCAGGAGAAGAGTGGTGGAGCGACTAGAAAGGAATAAGCTTATCGACGACAGCCAGCACGGTTTCAGGGATGGGAAATTCTGTCACAAACCTACTGGAGTTCTATGACAGGGTGACGGCCGTAAGACAGAGAGAGGGGAGTGGGTAGATTGCGTTTTCTTGGATTGTAAGAAGGCATTTGACACAGTTTGACACAAGAGATTAGTGCAAAAGCTGGAGGACCAGGCAGGGATAACAGGGAAGGCACTACAATGGATCAGGGAATACCTGTCAGGAAGACAACAGCGAGTCATGGTACGTGGTGAGGTGTCAGAGTGGGCGCCTGTAACAAGCGGGGTGCCACAAGGATCAGTCCTAGGACCGGTACTGTTTCTTGTATTTGTGAACATGACGGAAGGAATAGACTCCGAAGTGTCCCTGTTTGCAGATGATGTGAAGTTGATGAGAAGAATTCAATCGAACGAGGACCAGGCAGAACTACAGAGGGATCTGGACATGCTGCAGGACTGGTCCCGCAATTGGTTCTTGGAGTTCAACCCCACCAAGTGTAAAGTCATGAAGATTTTGAAGGGCACAGACGACCACAGACGGAGTACAGGCTAGGGGGCCAGAGACTACAAACCTCACTCAAGGAAAAGGATCTTGGTGAGTATAATACCAGGCACATCTGAGGAGCACATCAACCAAATAACTGCGGCAGCATACGGGCGATTGGCAAACCTAAGAACAGCGTTCCGACATCTTAATAAGGAGACATTTGGGACCCTGTACACTGTGTCCGTTAGGCCTATACTGGAGTATGCACCACTAGTTAGCAACCCTCATCTTGCCAAGCATGTAAGGAAACTAGAGAAAGTGCAAAGGTTTGCAACAAGACTAGTCCCAGAGCTAAGGGGTATATCCTACGAGAAGAGGTTAAGGGAAATCAACCTGACGACACTGGAAGACAGGAGAGACAGGGGGGGATATGATAACGACATGTAAAATACTGAGAGGAATAGATAAGGTGGACAGAGAGAGGATGTTCCAGAGATGGGACACAGCAACAAGGGGTCACAGTTGGAAGTTGAAGACTCAGATGAATCACAGGGATGTCAGGAAGTATTTCTTCAGTCACAGTTTTCAGGAAGTGGAACAGTCTGGGAAGTGATGTAGTGGAGGCAGGATCTATACATAACTTTAAGGAGAGGTATGATAAAGCTCATGGAGCGGGTCGAGTGATTGAGTAGCGACCAGTGAAGAGGCGGGTCCAGGAGCTGAGACTCGAACCCTGCAACCACAACTAGGCGAGTACACACACACACACACACACACACACACACACACACACACACACACACACACACACACACACACACACACACACACAAACTGATACTATAAATATATCAAGCTGAATGATGACTGTATAAGAACAAAAAAAACTGTAATAGCGTTGTGTGCATGTGTTAGTTTGGGAAAGCCAGGTTGTTGGTGACGCTCCATGAAGTGCAGCGAGTAGGCTCATAACTGGCTTACGCACTGCATTTTTGGTGGTAGATTACTGGGTTTCAATCTTACCGACTACTCCGGAGAGTCATTAAGTGAGATGTATAATATTAAGTGGGTTGTGTAATAATATTAAGTGGGTTGTGTAATAATATTAAGTGGGTTGTGTAATAATATTAAGTGGGTTGTGTAATAATATTAAGTGGGTTGTGTAATAATATTAAGTGGGTTGTGTAATAATATTAAGTGGGTTGTGTAATAATATTAAGTGGGTTGTGTAATAATATTAAGTGGGTTGTGTAATAATATTAAGTGGGTTGTGTAATAATATTAAGTGGGTTGTGTAATAATATTAAGTTGGTTGTGTAATAATAATAAGTGGGTTGTGTAATAATAAGTGGGTTGTGTAATAATAATAAGTGGGTTGTGTAATAATAATAAGTGGGTTGTGTAATAATATTAAGTGGGTTGTGTAATAATATTAAGTGGGTTGTGTAATAATATTAAGTGGGTTGTGTAATAATATTAAGTGGGTTGTGTAATAATATTAAGTGGGTTGTGTAATAATATTAAGTGGGTTGTGTAATAATATTAAGTGGGTTGTGTAATAATATTAAGTGGGTTGTGTAATAATATTAAGTGGGTTGTGTAATAATATTAAGTGGGTTGTGTAATAATATTAAGTGGGTTGTGTAATAATATTAAGTGGGTTGTGTAAAATAGTTAATTTTTGTGAAAATAGGGAAAAATTGTATACCAAACTAACCCAATCTCAACCAAGCGTAACTTAACCTAATATTAACATCCCGGCTCAGGTTAGACTATGATTAACCGTAAATTAACTGTATGGGGAAGTATGGTTGCTGGGACCATGCTGAGACACATTCCTGGACCACTGAGTGAATAAGGTCCCAGCAAGGTAAATCTTCCGTAACGAGGTGTCCCAAATGTCCGGTCGTGTCTTTAACCACAACTTGTCGGACAGTATGTACAAAGTTTTCACCTTTAGTTAAGGTAGGTAATGTTATGTCAGGTTAAGTTACTTTAAGATAGGTTTGGTTAAAACAGCTTACGTTAGGGTATGTTAAGATGGATTAAATTAGCTTACGTTAGGTTAAGTTAGCCTAAGCTAGTGTATGTTACGTTAAGTTAGCTTAGGTTAGTTTACGTTAGGCTAGGTTGCTCCCGTTTGGTTAAATTAAGCTAGATTAGCTTACGTTAGTTAAGGTAGGTTAGCTTACGATAGGTTAAGCTAGGTTAGCTTAAAATTAGCCTAGGTTAGCTTATGTTAGGATGAGTTACTAAGAGCGTCTATCCCAGAGGTCAGAGGTCAATAATGCCACTATCACCAGTGTACAACCCACTTAGCGCTAGAGATTCTCCAAACTAACTTTCGGATAAGCTTCAAACCCAACTCTTAAGCTGTATAAACAATAAAATATAACAGAGGAAAGCACAACACAAAGTAGAACGGAAAACACACTAAGGTACGACACAAGGTACGACACAATGAGGTACGACACAAGGTACGACACAATGAGGTACGACACAAGGTACGACACAAGGTACGACACAATGAGGTACGACACAAGGTACGACACAATGAGGTACGATACTATAACACAACAAAGAACAATAAAACACAACACAAGTACAACACATCAATAAACGACACAAATACAACACCAGGAGCAATGACTCGACCCCTGCAAACATAATTAGGTGAGTACGACAAGAAAAACAACAGAAGCACAAAGCACAACAACGAAAACAAGCACATTAACACTAAGGCACAACACAAAGGCTCAACACAAAGGCTCGGAAATTTCGTGAAAATTCCCAGAATTTAGCAGCAGTAGTTGGAAAATTATGCATCGACCATCAAATAACAGCTAAAAATATACCAACTTGTCATATTGCTCTGGTAATGACCTCACGGTGGTATATACTGACCTCACGGTGGTATATACTGACCTCACGGTGGTATATACTGACCTCACGGTGGTATATATTGACCTCACGGTGGTATATACTGACCTCACGGTGGTATATACTGAACTCACGGTGGTATATACTGACCTCACGGTGGTATATACTGACCTCACGGTGGTTGGTAGGTAAGACACATAGGCAACAGTTAGGCAACTTTATTCCGAAACGTTTCGCCTACACAGTAGGCTTCTTCAGTCGAATACAGAAAGTAGGCAGGAACAGTAGAGATGTGAAGACGATGTAATCAGTCCATCACCCTTGAAGTCGTAGAATTTTGAGGTTATCAGTCCCTCAGCCTGGAGAAGTTCAGTTCCATAGTCAGGAACTATCTGAAGATCAAGCGACAGTGCGGAGACTTAAATACTGTCGGAAGGAGAGGTGCAGAGTAGTAGTAGTAGTGAGAATGTAGCCACTGAGAGGTCAGGTCCCTCTCAGATCCAACAGTTCTCACTTGAAAGGGTTGTCCAAGGTAAACCATACCCCCGATTTCTTGAGTCTTGTCCAAGGTGTTTTCTGTACCAAGAGGCCATGTGTTGCAGTGTCTGACAAGATGAACATCAAAATGGTATACAATACCGACAGGTCATTGTATACCAGACACTGCAACACATGGCCTCTTGGTACAGAAAACACCTTGGACAACCCTTTCAAGTGAGAACTGTTGGATCTGAGAGGGACCTGACCTCTCAGTGGCTACATTCTCACTACTACTACTACTACTACTCTGCACCTCTCCTTCCGACAGTATTTAAGTCTCGGCACTGTCGCTTGATCTTCAGATAGTTCCTGACTATGGAACTGAACTTCTCCAGGCTGAGGGACTGACAACCTCAAAATTCTACGACTTCAAGGATGATGGACTGATTGCATCGTCTTCACATCTCTACTGTTCCTGCCTACTTTCTGTATTCGACTGAAGAAGCCTACTGTGTAGGCGAAACGTTTCGGAATAAAGTTGCCTAACTGTTGCCTATGTGTCTTACCTACCAACCTGTCGGTATTGTATACCATTTTGATGTTCACCTCATGGTGGTACATATTGACCTCACGGTGGTACATATTGACCTCACGGCGGTATATACTGACCTCACGGTCGTATATATTGACCTCACGGTGCTATATATTGACCTCGCGGTAATATATACTAACCTCACGGTGGTATATACTGACCTCACGGTGGTATATACTGACCTCACGGTAGTATATACTAACCTCACGGTGGTACATACTGACCTCACGGTGGTATATACTGACCTCACGGTGGTATATACTGACCTCACGGTGGCACATATTGACCTCACGGTGGTACATATTGACCTCACGGTGGTACATATTGACCTCACGGTGGTACATATTGACCTCACTGTGGTATATATTGACCTCACGGTAGTATATATTGACCTCACGGTAGTATATACTGACCTCACGGTGGTATATATTGACTTCGCGGTGGTATATATTGACCTCACGGTGGTATATACTGACCTCACGGTCGTATATATTGACCTCACGGTGGTATATACTGACCTCACAGTCGTATATACTGACCTCACGGTCGTATATACTGACCTCACGGTGGTATATACTGACCTCACGGTGGTATCGACAACACTCTAATTGCCAGACATAATGAGGGCAAATTCCTTGGCGTATACCTCGACAACAACCTAAATTTCAGCACCCATATCCAACACATAACAAAAAAAGTATCCAAAACGGTGGGGATCCTCTCCAAGATACGATACTACGTGCCGCAAACTGCCCTTCTCACACTATACCATTCACTTGTATATCCATACCTCACCTGTGCTATCTGTGCTTGGGGTTCAACTGCAGCAACACACCTAAAGCCAATAATAACCCAACAAAAAGCTGCAGTAAGAATAATCACTAAATCCCATCCCTGGCAACACCCCCTCCCCCACTCTTCATAGATCTAAACTTACTCCCTGTTCAGAACATCCACACTTACTACTGTGCAATCTATATCTACAGGACCTTAAATTCCAATATTAACCTTGACCTAAAACGCTTTCTTGATAGTTGTGACAGGGTCCACAGGCATAACACCACACACAAACATCTCTATGACATTCCCCGTGTTCGACTAAACCTTTACAAAAATTCAATGTATTTCAAAGGACCTAAAATCTGGAACACCCTACCTGAAAACTCTAGAACTGCAGACACATTCATCACTTTCAAAACTACAGTTAGAAAACATCTCACTGATACACCCCGACAACTAACTACATGATAACTACATGGTGGTTCACAATTACACTCACTCACCCACTGACTATAAACACAGAAATATTAATCTTAATCTTAAAATAATGAATCCTAACTAGTCATAAGTTTGCCTATGATGCTCCAATATAGACACTTTGTATTGTACCAAAACAAAAGCATTCACATTGCTAAACTCATAAATTACGATGTAGTCACTTAGCCTTAATATCATAATTTGTAAGGATTTAATGTTAAGAATTAATCTAAGTCTGCCCGAAATGCCTAGCCATGCTAGGTGTCCTAGTGGCCCCCTCTGTAATTAGTATTTTATAACATGTAAATCACACAATATCCAAATCCTATAAACCCCACATTGTAACCCTTATAGAGAATAAACTTGATTTGATTTGACCTCACGGTGGTATATACTGACCTCACGGTGGTATATACTGACCTCACGGTGGTATATACTGACCTCACAGTGGTATATACTGACCTCACAGAAGTACATACAGACATCACGGTGGTATATATTGACCTCACGGTAGTATATACTGACCTCACGTTGGTATATATTGGCCTCACGGTGTATATACTGACCTCGCGGTGGTATATATTGACCTCGCGGTAGTATATATTGACCTCGCGGTAGTATATATTGACCTCGCGGTACTATATACTGACCTCACGGTGGTATATACTGACCTCACGGTGGTATATACTGACCTCACGGTGGTATATACTGACCTCACGGTGGTATATACTGACCTCACGGTGGTATATACTGACCTCACGGTGGTATATATTGACCTCACGGTGGTATATACTGACCTCACGGTGGTACATATTGACCTCGCGGTGGTATACACTGACCTCACGAGATATGTACTGACCTCACGGTGGTATATATTGACCTCACGGTGGTATATACTGACCTCACGGTGGTACATATTGACCTCGCGGTGGTATACACTGACCTCACGAGGTTTGTACTGACCTCATGGTAGTATATACTGACCTCACGGTACTATATACTGACCTCACGGTGGTATATACTGACCTCACTGGGATATATACACACTGACCTCACGGGCGGTATATACACTCATGAGGTAGATACACTAAGATACTGATCTCACAATGTATATACTGAGACAAAACACAGTATCGTATTTACGGCATTTTATCAATTCTCAGATGTGTAATGGTGTGAGGTGTAGTGCGATGTCACCTGAAGTAACGTGTTGAGACAAGTGAAGACTTTGAAGGTTAGAATGAGATGGGTCATGGGGTTGACTTCAGTTCACATTAACCTCTCCTCCATGTGCTACACGTACAGGTTGGCCATGACTGCTCTCAGTGGTGAACCCATGGCCATGCCAAATGGCTGCTTGAATATAGGGCCATCAAAGGAGAAGTTTACATAATAGATCAGTAACATGGAGGAACCGAGCAGTCATGAGTAACATGATCAGCGTCGAGGAAATCTTCGGCAGGAATCAGGAGGTTCAGACCGTGGAGATTAATGGTATAAAATACCGACACCATGAAAAAAAAAAACGTGCAGAATAATGCGAGCCTTCACTGACTACGTTTCGCTCACACAGTGGACTTTATCTTTTACAATGTGCTTGTGACGTGATAAAACTCAGTGTGGGTGAAACGTAGACAACAAAGGATCGCATTATATAGCATGTGTGTGTACTTCTCCAGGTTAAGACCAAAATGTCTCGCACAAGCCACTGACCTGAGCTGAAAAATCCACAATGATCTTAACCTCTCGATTCCTGACCAACACTACTTCTCCATTATTCATTTGTTCTATTTTTTCGCACCTCTGGGAGAACTGACAACACTCAAAGTGGACTACACATCGTCTCAGTTAAGCGCCATAAACCTCCTAACGTATCAGTAACTATTACCAGTGATATACACACACTTTGATCTTTGTGTGTGTGTGTACTCACCTAGTTGTACTCACCGAGTTGAGGTTGCGGGGGTCGAGTCCGAGCTCCTGGCCCCGCCTCTTCACTGATCGCTACTAGGTCACTCTCCCTGAGCCGTGAGCTTTATCATACCTCTGCTTAAAGCTATGTATGGATCCTGCCTCCACTACATCGCTTCCCAAACTATTCCACTTACTGACTACTCTGTGGCTGAAGAAATACTTCCTAACATCCCTGTGATTCATCTGTGTCTTCAGCTTCCAACTGTGTCCCCTTGTTACTGTGTCCAATCTCTGGAACATCCTGTCTTTGTCCACCTTGTCAATTCCTCTCAGTATTTTGTATGTCGTTATCATGTCCCCCCTATCTCTCCTGTCCTCCAGTGTCGTCAGGTTGATTTCCCTTAACCTCTCCTCGTAGGACATACCTCTTAGCTCTGGGACTAGTCTTGTTGCAAACCTTTGCACTTTCTCTAGTTTCTTCACGTGCTTGGCTAGGTGTGGGTTCCAAACTGGTGCCGCATACTCCAATATGGGCCTAACGTACACGGTGTACAGGGTCCTGAATGATTCCTTATTAAGATGTCGGAATGCTGTTCTGAGGTTTGCTAGGCGCCCATATGCTGCAGCAGTTATTTGGTTGATGTGCGCTTCAGGAGATGTGCCTGGTGTTATACTCACCCCAAGATCTTCTTCCTTGAGTGAGGTTTGTAGTCTCTGACCCCCTAGACTGTACTCCGTCTGCGGCCTTCTTTGCCCTTCCCCAATCTTCATGACTTTCCACTTGGTGGGATTGAACTCCAGGAGCCAATTGCTGGACCAGGTCTGCAGCCTGTCCAGATCTCTTTGTAGTTCTGCCTGGTCTTCGATCGAGTGAATTCTTCTCATCAACTTCACGTCATCTGCAAACAGGGACACCTCAGAGTCTATTCCTTCCGTCATGTCGTTCACAAATACCAGAAACAGCACTGGTCCTAGGACTGACCCCTGCGGGACCCCGCTGGTCACAGGTGCCCACTCTGACACCTCGCCACGTACCATGACTCGCTGCTGTCTTCCTGACAAGTATTCCCTGATCCATTGTAGTGCCTTCCCTGTTATCCCTGCTTGGTCCTCCAGTTTTTGCACCAATCTCTTGTATGGAACTGTGTCAAACGCCTTCTTGCAGTCCAAGAAAATGCAATCCACCCACCCCTCTCTCTGTCTTACTGCTGTCACCATGTCATAGAACTCCAGTAGGTTTGTGACACAGGATTTCCCGTCCCTGAAACCATGTTGGCTGCTGTTGATGAGATCGTTCCTTTCTAGGTGTTCCACCACTCTTCTCCTGATAATCTTCTCCATGATTTTGCATACTATACATGTCAGTGACACTGGTCTGTAGTTTAATGCTTCATGTCTGTCTCCTTTTTTAAAGATTGGGACTACATTTGCTGTCTTCCATGCCTCAGGCACTCTCCCTGTTTCGATAGATGTATTGAATATTGTTGTTAGGGGTACACATAGCGCCTCTGCTCCCTCTCTCAATACCCATGGGGAGATGTTATCTGGCCCCATTGCCTTTGAGGTATCTAGCTCACTCAGAAGCCTCTTCACTTCTTCCTCGGTTGTGTGCACTGTGTCCAGCACTTGGTGGTGTGCCCCACCTCTCCGTCTTTCTGGAGTCCCTTCTGTCTCCTCTGTGAACACTTCTTTGAATTTCTTGTTGAATTCTTCACATACTTCACGGTCATTTCTTGTTGTCTCTCCTCCTTCCTTCCTTAGCCTGATTACCTGGTCCTTGACTGTTGTTTTCCTCCTGATGTGGCTGTACAACAGTTTCGGGTCAGATTTGGCTTTCGATGCTATGTCATTTTCATATTGTCTTTGGGCCTCCCTTCTTATCTGTGCATATTCGTTTCTGGCTCTACGACTGTTCTCCTTATTCTCCTGGGTCCTTTGCCTTCTATATTTCTTCCATTCCCTAGCACACTTGGTTTTTGCCTCCCTGCACCTTTGGGTAAACCATGGGCTCATCCTGGCTTTTTCATTATTCCTGTTACCCTTGGGTACAAACCTCTCCTCAGCCTCCTTGCATTTTGTTGCTACATATTCCATCATCTCATTAACTGGCTTCCCTGCCAGTTCTCTGTCCCACTGAACCCCGTTCAGGTAGTTCCTCATTCCTGTGTAGTCCCCTTTCTTGTAGTTTGGCTTCATTCGTCCTGGCCTTCCTGCTTCTCCCTCCACTTGTAGCTCTACTGTGTATTCGAAGCTTAAAACCACATGGTCACTGGCCCCAAGGGGTCTTTCATATGTGATGTCCTCGATATCTGCACTACTCAAGGTGAATACTAAGTCCAGCCTTGCTGGTTCATCCTCTCCTCTCTCTCTTGTAGTGTCCCTTACGTGTTGGTACATGAAGTTTTCCAGTACCACCTCCATCATCTTAGCCCTCCATGTATCTTGGCCCCCATGTGGGTCCAAGTTCTCCCAATCGATCTCCTTGTGTGTGTGTGTGTGTGTGTGTGTGTGTGTGTGTGTGCGTGTGTGCGTGTGCGTGCGTGTGTGTGTGTGTGTGTGTGCCGTGCCGAATAGGTAAAACTGGTCAATTAGCAAGAACTCGTTTAAAATTAAGTCCTTTCTAAAATTTTCTCTTACATATTTAAAGATGTATTTTTTCATTTAAATTAATGTAAAAATTAATAATTTTGTACCAAAAGAACCTTAGAAAAAAATATATATTTCATTGTGTTTGTTGATTATTAAATTATTGTAAACTAATCTACCCACACTGGACCAATACCTTGGAGTCCAGCTTGCGCTAGACTTTGATCCAAGGCAGCCAGCTTTCAGGGAGAAGGCTTACAGCTTTTCATCTCATCCCCTGCATGCATCAGCCTTACTAGAGATATTAACAATGCAAGGAATTCGCAAGAGCAGGCGAAATATACACAAACACTGGCTACCTTGGATCAAAATCTAGCGCAAGCTGGACTCCAAGGTATTGGTCCAATGTGGGTAGATTGGTAAAGCACTGCGTACCTTGTTCCAAGGTTCGTAGGTTCGAGTCTCCTTCAGCCAGAGATCAGTGTTTATGTATACATATTTCGCTTGCTCTTGCGAATTCCTTGCATATATATATATATATATATATATATATATATATAGGGAGGGTAGGGAGGTAGGTAAGTTGGGAGGGAGGTAGGTAGGTAAGTAGGGAGGGAGGTAGGTAGGTAAGTAGGGAGGGAGGTAGGTAGGTAAGTCGGGAGGGAGGTAGGTAAGTAGGGAGGTAGGTAGGTAGGGAGGTAGGTAGGGAGGGAGGGAGGTAGGTAGGGAGGGAGGGAGGTAGGTAGGGAGGGAGGTAGGGAGGGAGGGAAGTAGGTAGGTAGGTAGGTACCATCTTCCTATACTTCAGGGAAACCTCAAGGTTCTCCCTGGATTTGTTTGAATATTGTCTTCTCCTAGCACTCCCTATATTCCATATACTATGTAGACTTTATTTAAAGACAAAATACATTGGCAAAAATACAATAGGGAGTAGAACAACATAGACAACATCTCAGAGCTACATCTCGAATACTTTGTCCAGCTCCCTGGCAGTGGACCGCGTGCCCAGAATGCTGCAGGCATTTGCCCCCTTTGGATCACAACACTGGGTCTCTGAAAGAGGAAGCTGGCCGCCCTGTGATCCTTAGTTTCTATGATGAGTTTTTCACCCAGCTCTTTGTGGAACTTTAGAGCACACTTGCCCCATGCTCCAAGGGTCTCCGATCCTATTGGGATGAAGTTATAGCAAGGGGAAAGGTCTTCATATTTGCGGGTTTTCTGGGCCTCCCTGTGGCTGGCAGCTCCACCCCCTTTAGCTACGGAGTATGGCAGGTAGGTGTCTGCCAATATGGCGGCACAGGTGTAGTCCCAGGCAATCTGCTTACCATCCTTCCAGGGTAGAATAGTGGCTCCATCAGGACGCTTTTGACTTCTGTCAGACCTCTGTACTTGGGGTTCCCGTTGAGCTGGGCAACGGGCTGTGGCGAGGCTTCTCTTTATGGTGTCGTTGACCACCTAATGTCTAGCATACTTCCCTTCTGCTGTGTGACACACGAGACCATGAAGTCCGAACTGATCATCCGTCGCCCTGCCGCAAATACATCTGTTTGGTGAGTATGTGGGCGGCAAGACGAAGAGCAACACCAATCCGAATGGTCTGTGGGTTGAGTCGAGTGCCCAGAGAGGAATTGGGAACAGCTACGAGGAAATCTCCTGAATGCGGTGTCTTCACCGCAAGAAGATGAGCTTAGTCCTTTCCTGAAGCATTGGTGAGCACTGTGTTGGCGATTTTTTCCATGATCGGTTTATGCCGTTGGGACTGTTTGTGCTCTTTGGGAGAAGCTGGTCTGCTGGAGGAGTCGGCAAGGGGGTTCCACCGCACGGCTGCTTCCATGAACCTGAGATCTTGAGCTCCTACCTCACCTCTCAAACGTTCGGAGACAATCTCCTTGACTAGTCCACTGGAAGCCAAACACGAAGACAGAAATCCAAGTAAAGCTACCTGCGTTGCTCTGTGCACCCATATACCTCCCAGTCGCACTGGGAGGGTTGCCTGATTTATATGTCATATATATCATACCATATACCATAAAATCAGCAAAATAAGATTTTTTCTAACAATAACAAAAATCTTTTATACCTCTTTGGAATAGTTACACTGGAATCTTAATTGTTTGCATCCTTTCATGCAGGGAGGCAGGGAAGGAAGGGATGGACCGTGAGAGGACTAGGATATTGGATGAAAGAAGGGATAGAACTGAAGAAACGAAAGGAGAGAAGGTGTGGGAAGGAATGCATGGGAATGGAAAGGGGAGAGGAAGAATGGCATGTGACAGACGATTGACTGAGCGGAGAGGGTCAGAAAGTTCCCCTTCTACTGAAATGCTGTGGGTGTGTGTGTGTGTGTGTGTGTGTGTGTGTGTGTGTGTGTGTGTGTGTGTGTGTGTGTGTGTGTGTGTGTGTGTGTAAAATGCTGTGCTTTGCCATTAACCTAATGAAGCTCTACACAGAGAACCGTTGTTTCAATAGAGCTTATTCTGCATGCTGTTTCTTCTCCATCTCTCGTGTCTCTCACCATCTCTCCTGCCTCTCACCATCTCTCCTGTCTCTCACCATCTCTCCTGTCTCTCACCATCTCTCCTGTCTCTCACCATCTCTCCTGTCTCTCACCATCTCTCCTGTCTCTCGGTGGGATGCCTGGCTGTCACTCTGGATCTTAGTGGAAAGAGGATCTAACCTCCACTGCCGACTGTCCCTCCTCTCCCCCCTAACACTCTCCCCTACCTCTCTTCCTCCCATTTTTCCTCAGCTACCTTGCCCTCCCCTTTGCCATCCTGTACCTTTCTTTCTCCTCTTTATCCCTCTCCCCACTCTCCCATCAACACATTCTGCTACAGATCAACAATTTTTATGACTATCGCTCGTCTGGAATTTGCAATGACTATTTTGAATGGGCAGTCATCTAATAGGAATTTGTAATAGTGATTAAAATAACCCATTTTTTACCAACTTTGGAATGAGAAACAGCAACTTGGGAATCAGGTATGAAATACCAATTAAGAATAGTGATAATTGGAGGAGCAGGAATTAAAATTGGAACCGGCAATAGAGATTTGGAAAAGGAATTTGGATCGAGAATTTGATATGAGATTTATGGATGGTTATTGGGGAATGGAAGTCAAAAAAATATGAAATTTATTGCGGAAACAAAATGAAAATCCAGAAGAGGAACCAGGAATGGAATTTCTGAAAGAGAATTTGTTCCGACTGTTGGTGAATGTTGGATGTTGATTGTGAATGTTGGTGGTGATGAATATTAATGGTGTATGTTGGTAGTGAATGTTGGTGGTGAATGTTGACGGTGGTGAATGATGATAGTAAACGACGATGGTGGTGATAATAATTTTTATCGACATCAAAAAGTTTTCATTATCCTTCAACATATATATATATATATATATATATATATATATATATATATATATATATATATATATATATATATATATGCGCAAGGAATTCGCGAGAGCATGCGAAATATACACAAACACTGATCTCTCGCTGAAGGAGACTCGAACCTACGAACCTTAGGACAAGGTACGCAGTGCTTTACCAATCTACCCACACTGGACCCAAGGCAGCCAGCTTTCAGGGAGAAGGCTTACAGCTTTTCATCTCATCCCCTGCATGCATCAGCCTTACTAGAGATTTGTATATTTCGCATGCTCTCGCGAATTCCTTGCATTGTTCAAATCTCTAGTAAGGCTGATGCATGCAGGGGATGAGATGAAAAGCTGTAAGCCTTCTCCCTGAAAGCTGGCTGCCTTGGGTCCAGTGTGGGTAGATTGGTAAAGCACTGCGTACCTTGTCCTAAGGTTCGTAGGTTCGAGTCTCCTTCAGCCAGAGATCAGTGTTTATATATATATATATATACGTGTGTGTGTGTGTATGTGTGTATGTCGTGCTGAATAGGCAGAACTTGCGATCTTGGCTTAAATAGCAACGCTCATCTTGCCATATAGGACAAGTGAAAATTTTTGTATGCAATAATTTCGCCAAAATCATTCTGAACCTAACGAAAAAATAATATTTCACTGTGTTTGTTTAGTATTAAATTACTGTAAACAAATCTAAAATATATTTAGTTGGGTTAGGCTAAAATAAATTGCGCTTGTTATAATAAGGTTAGGTAAGTTTTCTAAGTTCCTTTTGGCGCAAAATTAAAAAATTTTACATTACATTAATGAAAAAATATATCTTTAAACGTATAAGAGAAATTTTTAGAAAGGACTTAATTTTAAATGAGTTCTTGCTAATTGACCAGTTTTACATATTCGGCACGACATTATATATATATATATATATATATATATATATATATATATATATATATATATATATATATATATATATATATATTATATAATATATGTATAGAACCTCCCACCGAAGCGATCCGAATAAGAAGAAACACTTTCACCATCACTCTCTCCAACAGTCTTGCCAGAATTGTGCTGATATAACAGCTCAGATGACTCTCCAAACTGCTACATCAACAACCCTCCTTCAGGTTGCAGACACTGTACTTTCCACCTCCAAGACTCAAATACGGCTCAGATATTTCCCTGAATCCCTTCATACCTTGCTCACACTCCAACAGCATAGCAAGTCATAAAAACCACTTCCCTCCACTATGTAACACCTCATACACGCCTTTTGGATGTCAAAGCCCCTCACGTACAAAACCTCTTTTATCCTCTCCATCCAACCTTCCCTAGGACGACCCCTACCTCTTCTTCCATCCACTACAGATTTATACACTCTCCAAGCCATCCAGTATTACTCCATCCTTTCTAAATGTTCAGATCACCTCGGCAATCCTTCCTCAATCCTATGGATAATTCTTTTAGAAACCCCTCACCTCCTTCTAATCTCCAAACTCCTAATTCTCTGCATAATATTCACACCATACACAGTTCTCAGACACGACATCACTACTGCCTCCAGCCTTCTCCTTGTTGCAACATTCACTTCCCATTCTTCACACCCATATAAGAACACTTGTACTACTATACTCTCATACATTCCTCCCTTTGTTTCCATGGATAACGTTCTTTGTCTCCACAGACTCTTCAGTGCACTACTCACTTTTTTTCCAGTCGTCAATTCTATTGTTAATTTAATCTTTCATAGACCCGTCCGCCGACCAGTCCACTCCCAAATATCTGAACACATTCACGTCTTACATACTACTTCTAGTCTGATATCGAATCTTTCATTGCTTAATTTTATTACTCGCCACCTTAACTACTGGAAACGCTTTGGAAGCACTTGTATTCACTGGAGCGCAGGCGAGAGAGAGACGTCATAATCTACACCTCGAAAATCCTAGAGGGACTGATCTCAAATCTGAACACAGAAACCACTCCATAAGAAACAAAAGACTGGGCAGACAGTGCAACATACCCCCAGTGAAAAGTTGGGGCGCCATTGGTACACTAAGAGAAACAACAGCCTCCCATCAGGTATAAGAAGAATTACCAATAGAAGCCTGGCTGCCTTCAAGAGGGAGCTGGACAGATACCTAAAGTAGGTACCTGAGCAGCTGGCTGTGATTCGTACGTTGGAGTACGTGCGGACAACAGTAACAGCCTGGTTGATCAGGTCCTGATTAAAGGGAGGCCTGGTCAAGGACTGGGCCGCATGGGTGTTGAACCCCGGGACACCCTCCAGGTAGACCTTGATCTTTCCTAAGCTCACTTTTAATTTCCTTCTTTTACATACCCTCCCTAATTCGTCTACCAGCCTCTGCACCCTTTTTTGACTACCCCAAAAGCACTGTGTCATCGGCATAAATAAACTGGCAACTCCCACTTTGTATTCGAGTCTTTATTTTCCACTCCCACATCTTTCCCCAACATCAAGTTTTCACTTCTTGTATAACCCCATCTATGAATGTGTTTAACAACCATGGTGGCATCACGCATCCCTGTCTAAGACCTACTTCTACTGGATAATGATCTCTCCTACACACCCTAACCTGAGCCTAATTATGCACATAACTCTTAACTGCTTCAAGTACTCTACCACCTATTCCATAAACTTTCAACATTGTCACATTGCTCCCCTATCCACTCTATAATATGCCTTTTTTAAATCCATAACTGCAACGAAATCTTACTTCCGTTTTATCTAAATATTGTTCACACTTATACTTAAATGTAAACACTGTGTCTACCTTCACGCGTGCGTGCGCACAAGCGCGCTCGTGAAGGTTCAGCTGCCATAGATGAAATCAAGACAAATGTTAAAGCAGGTGGGAATATAGTTATGAAGTTAGTACTGCAGTTGTACACTATATGCTTAAAAGACGGGGATGAGATGCATAGGAATTGGCAGAGGCGCAGACATAGTTCCTTGTGTAAAGGGGATGTGTGTCAGAATTATAGGAGAATAAGACTGTTTAAATTTGTTAATGAAAGAATTATGGGGGAGAGAGGGTGTGAAGATGGGAGGGGAAGTTGGGAAAGAAAGAGGATGGGTAGAAGATGAGAGGGAGGAAGAGAGGGGTTACTGATGGCTAGTTGTTGTATCACTGGGTATACTGGATCTTATTCCTCCATCCCTGCTTCTGTGATTGCCCCTCCTCCTTCCTTCCCTCCCTCTCTCTCTCTCTCTCTCTCTCTCTCTCTCTCTCTCTCTCTCTCTCTCTCTCTCTCTCTCTCTCTCTCTCTCTCTCTCTCTCTCTCTCTCTCTCTCTCTCTCTCTCTCTCTCTCTCTCTCTCTCTCTCTCTCTCTCTCATCACGCTTCAGCTTCACACCTTTTCTCTGCTCATAAGTTCGGTCCCATTGTACTAGTTCCACTTCCCGAGGTTTAACTTCCTGTTTAGTACCTGATCCCATGTTGCTTCTGACAAAGACCATCGTTATTAGGTGTCACTGTTTTCTTTTGTACAATCCCACTGAAAAAAGTGTCATCTCATGTTTGCTCTAGGAACCTGTCGCTATTAACAAGTCTTCTATCTTCTCTTGTTCTTCTCTTCGTTATTCCCGTATCTCCCTTTCTTGCTCTAGTAGTCCAAAAATTATTAGTTACTTCTCCTATTCTGCTGTGTGATTTATTGTTCTTTGTTAATTCATAACTCTCCTCTTTCATTGTCTCTTGTACTTCTGTCAGTCTCGTCTGCTTTTGTTGTGGCTGAAAGACTCCATCCTCAGGTCTTCCTAGTTCCTCGTATATAATTTCCCTTCCCCACTACTCTAACTTCTCTCCCATTTCTCTTTGCCTCTCCTCTTAGTATGCATACTTCTATATTCACTGTCTGGTTTAACAACACTGCTTCTTCTTGAATCGCTTTATATTTTATTCTATTCCCATATTCATTTTGCATTCTAACCCTTCCATTAAAAGCTCAAAGGCTCATTCACTCTCACATCTCGACATTCATCATACTTGGTGATGCCTCCTGGTATTCACTCTGATTTTCTCATTCATCTCAGTCTTCCTTTTTCCTGATTTCCTCTTCATTATACTCGCTGGCTATTTTAAGAACCTTTTTTAGCAGCGATGTTGTTCTTGGGCGAAACCTCGACTAGCCCCGTGTCCCGTGGCTCGGTTGGTAGTTCACTCAGCTCACACATCGAGTGTCCAGGGTTCGATCCCCGTTACGGGTGAAAACTGGGTGTTTCTTTACACCCGCTGTCCCTGTTTCACCTAGCAGTAAGTAGGTACCTGGGTGTTAGTCGACTGTTCTAGATGGCATCTTGGGCGGTGGTAGTACATCTTAGATAGGGCTGAGCTTTAAAATGAGCTGAGGTAGGAAAACTCTTAGCCTGTAAAATTTACTTGTGTAAAAAGAATCATCAACCTTCTTACCTGCAACAGTGAAGGTCCGGCCCCCATGATGGCGGGGTTGAATAATTCAAGTGAACTTGTAACTTGAACTCGTCAAAATCTGGCGTGAATTGTATTGACGATATTGTGCCTGATTGACTCTGATATTAACCCTGATATTGTGCCTGATAATGACACTGAAAGTATGTTTCGGAGGTGGGAATAAAAGCATCATTGGAAGTACTGTTTCATGACAGTTATTAGCGACTCGTCTCCCCCCCCCCGCCCATACCACAACCTCCTCCTCCTCCTCTACCTCTACCTCCTTGGGTCGTTAGGTAAGACACATATGCAACAGTTAGGTATCTTTATTTCGAAACGTTTCGCCTACACAGTAGGCTTCTTCAGTCGAGTACAGAAAAGTTGATAGAAGCAGAAGATACTTGAAGACGATGTAATCAGTCCATCACCCTTGGTATTTTATACCATTTTAATGTTCACTCTGTCAGACACTGCAACACAAGGGTATCTTGGTACAGACCTGAAATCAACTTTGTTAACTTCTACTAGTGAGAATGGCTGGATTTGAAAGGGACCTGACATTCCAACGACAACATTCTTACCTCTACTAGTGGCCTACATCTCACCTCCTGGCGGTATATAGGCTCCATCCTGTCACTTCAACTCCATATTGTTTCAGACTATGGAACAATACTCTTCTCCAGACTGAGGGACTGACCACCTCAAAACTTCAAGGGTGATGGACTGATTACATCGTCTTCAAGTATCTTCTGCTTCTATCAACTTTTCTGTACTCGACTGAAGAAGCCTACTGTGTAGGCGAAACGTTTCGAAATAAAGATACCTAACTGTTGCATATGTGTCTTACCTAACAACCTGTCGGTATTTTATACCATTTTAATGTTCACCTCCTTGGGTTATGTAAATGGTGTGCACTGTAAGTTCTAACTTGGAAGTTTTCTTCCCTTTATTCTGTGGTCGTGATGGTGGTGGTGGTGATTATGGCGGTGGTGATGGCGGTGGTGGTGGTGATGGCGGTGGTTGCAACTTAAAACTAGGTAAGAGACATATGCAACAGTTAGGTATCTTTATTTTGAAACGTTTCGCCTACACAGTAGGCTTCTTCAGTCGAGTACAGAAAAGTTGATAGAAGAGATGTGAAGACGATGTAATCAGTCCATCACCCATATTGTTTCAGACTATGGAACAATACTCTTCTCCAGACTGAGGGACTGACCACCTCAAAACTTCAAGGGTGATGGACTGATTACATCGTCTTCACGTCTCTTCTATCAACTTTTCTGTACTCGACTGAAGAAGCCTACTGTGTAGGCGAAACGTTTCGAAATAAAGATGCCTAACTGTTACATGTGTGTCTTACCTAACAACCTGTCTGTATTTTATACCATTTTAATATTCAACTTAAAAGTAGATAGTTCTCGGAATATATTGTAGATTAAGTGTAATCATTGTTAGTCAAAAGGACACACGTGCAACTAATGCGGTATTTTTATTGTGGCAACGTTTTGCTCACCAAGAGCTTGACAAAGCTTCTGGAGAGCGAAACGTTACCATAATAAAAATGTCGCATTAGTTGCACATGTGTCCTTTTATCTAACATATTGTCGGTAATTCTACCAACATTATTACAAGTGTTAATCATTCTAGTAGTCTCTTGAAAACTTCCCTAGAGCTATTTCGGCAACTACCACCACCACTACAACTATTACTACTACCACAACTACAAATAATAATAATAATAGTAATAATATAATGGTATGTTGCAGGCGGGAGATCAGTGCTCTGGAAGCGGAGAACTTCAGCCTTGAACGACAACTCTTCAGCTATCAGAAGTCCATCGCTTACGCCCACTCTCGCGGCGCCTATGTCGACGACCCAGGCGAGGAGGCTAGCGACTATACCCACGAGGGCTACGCCAACGGCAAGCGGGACTACCACACCTCAGACTACTCATCTCGGGACTACGATTACAGCTACAGCGCCCTACCCGAGAGGGCCTTCTCCACAGATACGGACTATGCGTGAG
>NC_091342.1:23980504-23990504 GCF_038502225.1 Cherax quadricarinatus | reverse complement strand
TTTGACCTCTTGAAGAAAGTTAATGATGCTCCACCGGTCACTAGATCCTTGCACAACCTCTTGCTATTTGACAATGACTGTCTTCCTGTCCCACCCAGGAGGGACAAGTCCGCAGAAATATTTATTAAGACAAAAAACTGCATTTCCTATCTAGAGATGACAACCTCATCCGTCTTCCCTCTAGTGCAAGAAACACCCGCCAGGTAGATGCAAAGGAAAGGACGCTCGAAGCCACAAAAATCAGACAAAATTAGCAATAAAATAGAAGAGGGAAAATACTACTGGAACACTTAGGCTAATTACTAGTGAGAACACCATTGTCCCTAAGAATCCCACCACGTCACAAACTCTGAAGAACAAACACCCACCCGGAGTTCCACACACTAACATTGACTAACCTGACAGGGCCAAGGGAGTAGAACCCATAACCCCCTCAGGATGCAGATATATAATAAAGCTGCTATGTCTTTTCCGTCGGGTTCAGCAGGTAGTTTCACAGGTTTAAGGCCACAGCATGTAAAGCAAATGCTCAAACCAGCAATGATATTTCAGAGAGCTTTTTGTCAGAGCTCACCAGATTTGCCAATGTGTGTCTGGCTGGCGTTGTCCCTCAGACACTTAGGTCTCTCTCAGTGCATCACTCTGTGCCCTAAGAGATGTTTAAACAAACTCAGCTTAAGTTTAGGATTCAACATTGGTGAGAGGCAGCTGCACACACAACTCAGAAATATACAGCCAGTTTGACAAAGAAATGTCTGATTAAACTGGACTTTGCCACTGCAGTTGAGTTGACTTAGAAACGATACTGTACTTTATGCTGTTTATCAGCATTCCTCTATCCAGTAATCCAATCGTGCTACAGTGGTACCTCTAAACTCTTGTTTGGTGAAAATTAAATAGCCAATGTTAAGGTGTACAACAAGGGAGGTACCCCTCGCCCCCTCTTCTGCCTGGTCATCAAGGAAGTCAAAGGATGGCTATCCAGTGAGCTTAACTTCCGGTTCTTGGATGATGGCACGCTGGCAGGTACTACAGAATCCCTCCTAGAGGACATCCGGAAAAAATAAAAGAACTCATTGAGAATCTAGGTCTATTCTTAAATCCCACCAAATATAACGATTTCCCATAAGCGAGAGATCCTCAATCATTAATATTAGTATCGCTGAGCCAGGAGTACGAACCGTTGATCCAGTTGACAGTACTCTCCTTGGTGCTCCTCTCAGGTCCAGCTATCTCAGCTGTGACTGTTATCCCTGTTGCAGGTAATAACAAATCTTTGCTGTTTTAAGTCCTTTCAAAACCCTGTATATGGTTGTGTCTGTCTTCAAATCAGCCAGCATGGCATCATTAATGTTTACAATCTTTCATTAAAGTTAATATTGCTCAACTCTGGCAACCATTTTGTAGCTCTTTGAGTATTTTCTAAGTTATCTACTGTTTCAAGTGTGGGCACCACACAACCCTGTGCATTTTTTTAATTTTGGCCTAATATCAGTTATAAACAACTTCTTAACATTTCACCATCCATATATTTGAAATTTACCAGTAAACAATATATAGGGTTTCTTTTCATTTATAATATACCTGAGTTCTAATAATTTTTTTTAAAATTGTGCCTTCTATTTTTGTGTATAAAATCTTCAGAAATATATTATTCTCATTGTCCTTCTTCCCCCATTTGTTTCAACGTGATTTTCATCTATCCCGTGACTGTTTCTCTGAAAAAAAAACATTTAATGGGTTTGATAAATTAGACACCTGTGCAACACTTGGGTATTATTATTGAGGAAATATTTCGCCACACAATGGCTTCATCAGACCTGTGCAAAGAAGAACTGTGAAGATCAGGAGTTTGAGGTAATCAGTCCCTACATTTGATGGGTTTGTATGGTCCTGTTAATCCGTATAAAAACAATTTCTTTCTCGCCTGTACCTTCATTCACTATCTTTATGAAATATTTTATCTTCACTCTATCCTCCTCTGAAAAATCTCGTGTAATTTGTATATCATTATAACCCTTCAATATGCTACGTGTTCTTGAAAGCTGTGAAATCCACGATATATACATGTATATGTATATATCGTGGATTTCCAGACAATGTACACAAAACGTGCAGAAATTACGTACACAAGACTTGCAGACAGTATTTGTTTCAAACGTGTTGCGACAATATGCGGACAAGAAAATATACACACAAGACAAGTGCAGATGTGTGAGTGGTGGTGGTCAACACTTGTGCGATGTGTCAGTGGTTGGTGTAACAGTGATGTACCACAGAGGGAGGTGTAGCACAGTGAGTAGTGTAAATGAGGGTGGTGTAACAAAGGATGGTGTGGCACAATCTGTGAGTAGCGTAACACAGGGTGGTGTAGGAGTCAGTATATGGTGTGACATAGTTGGTACATGGTGTGACGGTCAGTGGATGCTGTGACAGTGAATATTGAGACAGCGTATGTGACAGTACGAGGTGTGACTAATGGCTTAACAGAGATGGTAGGTGGTATGACAGTGATTAGTGTGATATTTGGCAGCGTGACACGGTAGATGGTGTGACACAGTAGATGGCGTCACACAGTAGATGGCGTCACACAGTAGATGGCGTCACAGTAGATGGTGTGATAGTGGTAACAACACTGTCCTCCGTGATGTGAGGCAGCCGTCACCTCTGTATCTCTCTCTCTCTCTCTCTCTCTCTCTCTCTCTCTCTCTCTCTCTCTCTCTCTCTCTCTCTCTCTCTCTCTGTGTCTTACCTACATTTTTTGCATCCACAGTTCCATAGTTGTATATTAAGTCTAGTGAGGTAGATCTTCTAATAGCCATTTAAGTCTTTTTTTTTTTTTTTTTTTTTTTTTTTTATGGTGGCGTGAGGCTATCTGCTTAGATGGCTGTGTTTATATTGTCTTTGCCCATAGGGCACATACAAAGTTATCTGATAGAGGACATTTAATACGTATATGTGTATACATTTAATACACATGTGTATACATTTAATACATATGTGTATATATTTATAAATATATGAATAAGTGTTGATCCTTTCTAGTTTGTTTTTCTGGCATTTGTCTGGAATATCCCATCCAGATTATTTTCACAGAGAAGTATAAGTTACATCTGAGAGAGAGAGCTTAAGACTAGAGCTCTTCCTTGCTCTGCGATGCGACTTTCTTCGTGTTAGTAAGAGGTTTGGTCTCCGTATCGCAGAGGCGTGATCATGGTTCACTGACAGAGGTCATGGCAGTAGCTAGTATCACCCCCCCCTTACACACACACACACACACACACACACACACACACACACACACACACACACACACACACACACACACACACACATACACGCTCTATCTACCTGGTCTTAGTCCCAACTCCAGTATCATTGGCACTACCACAACACTGTCACTTGCAAACAATACACACGATCAACTTTCCTTGCGTCCAAACCGTCAAAGGAATATTGCAAAATATTTTGCAGGTCAAAATAATCGCTCTGACCCTCTCAATGCTTGGTGGTACTGCTGTCATGTCTCTGACAGCTTTCAGTTTGGTCCTGAGATAGGATTACCAGAGATTCCTCTGTCCTGTCCTCCCTTCAACTGGAGATATGCGAGCTTTTCCCTCATAAAAAAAAGGCATAATGGCGTAGAAGATGACCCAAGACAGCTTATTAAGTCGTGTTTATTGCCTCATATCCCCAGTCATAGGTTTCTAAGGTAAGAAAACATCGCCTCCTTTGAGAATCGAAGTCCAGAGTATCTTAACCACACCAGAGCTTAGTACCCAAGTATCCAAGTGTTCTGGCCTGGCCACCCACGCCAGAACTTAGCACATAAGTTCTGGAGTGGTCAGCCACCAGAACTTAGCATTGAAGGAGCCAGAAGTTCTGGAGTGGTCAGCCATGCCAGAACTTGGTACTCAAGGGGCCAGAAGTTTTGATGTCTCTCTTTGTAAATATTTTAAGTGGAGTGAGCAGCGTACAGTCACGGTAACAACTGGACACGATCCGGGATACCTCTCATTGAGTGTACATTTTTTCGATGTTTGAAATTTACGTCGGGTACCTCTTAATATACGAACAGTGATTCAGTGCTCAGTCAAGGCTTTCAACAACCAACCCTTATATTGGAAATGAGTTTTGCGTTACTGTCTGTCCTGGATTATCATCATGTCAGCGAGAGAGTAAAGGAAATGAAGCCAGAGGTAGAGTCAGGGCGCTGGAAGGTGAGGTCAGGTCACCTGTGTTTTGAGAGAGTACTACTGGGAGAGGCAGACACGTAGGAAAATTTAGCCGATACTAAGATCAGTATTAAGGATATAGTTCAAGTGTCGCGTAGACGACAAGGGGGGAAAAACAGCGGAAGGAGTATTTAACTCTCATGACGTTTCGCCTACACGAGCCTTATCAGGTACCTAATTTGAAGAAGCCTCAAAGGGCGAAACGTTGTGCTAATAAAGATCTCTTTTGCTGTGTGTCTTGTGTTTAATGAAGGCTTCAACAAGTGTGTGTGTGTGTGTGTGTGTGTGTGTGTGTGTGTGTGTGTGTGTGTGTGTGTGTGTGTGTGTGTGTGTGTGTGACTTAACGTTGAGAGAGAGAGAGAGAATACTGGAAGAGGAGAAGCTCCTAAGGTAACTATGGTGGCTAACATGAGGACAAGAGCCACCGCTGTTAGTGCCAGCAAGGCTCCGGCTTTCATTTCCAGTTTATGGCTTTGGAAATATTCCAGCCACGGTAATGCGTCTCTCTCTCTCTCTCTCTCTTTCTGTGTGTGTGTGTGTGTGTGTGTGTGTGTGTGTGTGTGTGTGTGTGTGTGTGTGTGTAAGAAAAAGCACCAGGAAAGCATTCCAGTGAAGCCACTGCAAGAGAAATATCAGAGCAGAGCCAAGTTATCTATCTCGTACACACAACACTACATCTGAGCCTGAAGCAGCTACGTTACATGGATTATTCTGCCTTCTGTGACACAACTCTGTCTCCCACGACCCCGGTCCATCCAGTTAGTCTCTCACCTCTATCCATTACCTATTGACATGACCTTCATATATCAACTCTAGTTCTATTTTTCAAACCGTTTTTCATCAGTTCTAGTTGCCATTTGTCACTGTGAGTTAACTTATTTCCCCAGTGTCTTGTTGAAATGTGAACGAAGCTGTTAGATACGGACCTAAGGTCAATGCATTGAAAGGTAGTGTATATATATAAACAGGTGATATCACAATATGGAAAACAACCGCTGTGAAAAATATAGTGAATTTTCAGGCGCTTTCGTGGTTTCTCACATTATCAAGGAACTGTAAAAATAATAGGACGGTTGAAGGCTTAGAAGTTCATTATGTTTTCACAGTGGTGCTTTTACATGCATGCATGCATATATATATATATATATATATATATATATATATATATATATATATATATATATATATATATATATGGAACACAGTAAAGAGGTGATATCATAATATGCAAAACAACCACTGTGAAAGAATAGTGAAATTCCAACTTGATAATGTGAGAAGTCACGAAAGCGCTTGGAATTTTACTATTCTTTCACAGTGGTTGTTTTTGCGCATATATATATATATATATATATATATATATATATATATATATATATATATATATATATATATATATATATTATTAATGTCGTGCCAAATAAGCCGAATGAAATTTTGTTTTTGTTATAAATCAGTGGAAACCGATCTGAGTATAACGGAAAATTATATATCATAGATATAATGCAATATTAAATATATTTAACTTGACCAATGATACATATAGCAGAATTTCGCTAAAAAAAAAAAGTGGTGTTTTAGTGATATTAGGTGAAGTCTCGAAGTCTGTCCCAAAAAATATTCATGATTGTTAATGAAAAGAAAAATAGCTATCAAATTGTAAGATTTTTTTTTTGGGGGGGGGGAGGGGAAGAATTAAATTTTTAAAGGAGTTCAGGAAGTTCGGCTTATTTAGTACGAAGTGTGTACATCAGGGAGGTGTACGCAGAACTTGGAGGTAAACATCAAGCCGACGTTTCGGTCCATCGTGGATTTGATGATGGTCCATAACTGACCGAAAAGTTTTCTTGTGTTTCCTAAATGTGCGGGTTACTTGTGTATTGTTCCAGCCACAGTGTTCCAGCCACGGTATTGTTCCACGATATTCCAGCCACGGTATTGTTCCACGGTATTCCAGCCACGGAATTGTTCCACGGCATACCAGCCACGGAACTGTTCCAACTACAGCATTGTTCCAGCCACGGTATTGTGACTTAAATTCTCCTAAAATGTATTTAAATCGATCTAAATTTCATTTGACCGACTGTGTGTTGTATTCATCCGAAATTTATCATTGACGGAGAGTTACAAACTAGACATAACCAGCTCTGTGAAAGACAGAAACACTACAGAACACGTTTATTGGAACAACGTATCGCTCAGTGTATTGCTGTATCAACGTTGTTCCAATACAGGCTTGTTCCAATCCACTGGGACACTGCATTTTAACTCCTAATACATCTCTCCCGTTGTATATACAATAGTACACTCGACCTGTACTGTAATTTAGATGTACATTTGAACTGGTACATGTATTTTATTCTGTACCCCGGGGATGCTACTGTACCGGATGACTGCAGTGTACATGTGTACAGTGGATGTACAAATGCACTGCTGGTGCAACACCCTGCACATGGTGTTCTAGGTACTAATGTACATGTGCAACCGGTGTATATGTAATACACTGATATCGTGTATGTACTCCAGTGTGTGCTATATCAAGAGTACTGCTAATGTGATGTACACTGCATAAGTACTACAACTGAACATCTGTACATAAGATGATTCTCTGATTTACAATATTTTGTACACGTGCTCCTGAGGGGCTACAGATGTAAAAAATGTACCAAGAAATTCAACAGTGAACACTTGTTCAGTTCAACAAGTGTTCACTAGAGATGTTCAGTTCAACAAGTGTTCACTAGAGATGTTCAGTTCAACAAGTGTTCACTAGAGATGTTCAGTTCAACAAGTGTTCACTAGAGATGTTCAGTTCAACAAGTGTTCACTAGAGATGTTCAATTCAACAAATGTTCACTAGAGATGTTCATCTACAGTTTATAACTATGCAAAGGTGTACTACAAAGTAATCGTGTAACTTTGTTGTACAGAGCTCGTCCCTGGTACATCTCCACATGTGAAGTACATGTGTTGCAGTAGTACATTTCATGCACATATCTAGCACATATCAGTTCATTGTGAACAAATGCGCATTGAGCTGTTATGTGCTAGAAATGTGCATGAAATATACTACTATAGAACATGTGCTGGAGATGTAGCAGTGATGAGGTACCAATGTACTACAAGTGTCACATTTTTAGTGAATCATAAATGTACTCTAATGTTAATAAACAGGAAGGTAGACAGGGGTGAAGGGAAGGCTGCTTGAACCATGGTCCCGAGGTTGACAGGTAGACCAGCCTTACCACTCGAACTAATAGCCTTACCACTCGAACTAATAGCCTTACCACTCGAACTAATAGCCTTACCACTGGAACTAATGGCAAAGTTCCACAGGAGGCATTGCCGTGTCTTGTTCGTATCAGAGGGCGCTATCTGCTACTCAACTGTTATTTTCCCACTGGACTGTTGACAGTCTGTGAACTGGACTGTTGATTCACAGAATCAACAGTCATTCATTACCACTGGAGTCGAGCAGTCTATTGTAGTATAAACAGGAGTACACTGCAGTATGCTACAGAAGTTTGTACTAAAATGTACTAAGGTGCATCTCGGTGTACTAAATGAATTACATTTTCATTCGTTGTACTAGATACTCAATGTATTTGAAGTGTACTTCGTGTACTTTGAAACATACTGGCTACTAAAGGCGTACTATAGTAGATGTACATTTTACAAGTGCTCTGTGGTACTGTACATCAACAACAGGGTTCTGTTATAGATGTATTGCATTGCGAAATTGTAGTACATCAGGTCATGTGCACCATACAGTGTACAGTACAACAAAATAGTGAACTAAAAACACTGTGTACTAGTACACTGTATCCCGACATAAAAGATGTACACTTAACTGTATGAGCGTACTAATATGTACTGCAGATTACTGCAGTACAGTCTAATGTACAGTGCAACAGTTTACAGAAGGATTTCACATTTCCGGAAGTGCGTTCTCATGCACTAAAAGTGCGTTCCCATGCACTAAAAGTGCGTTCCCATGCACTAAAAGTGCGTTCCCATGCACTAAAAGTACGTTCCCATGCACTAAAAGTGCGTTCCCATGCACTAAACGTACGTTCCCATGCACTAAAAGTGCGTTCCCATGCACTAAAAGTACGTTCCCATGCACTAAAAGTACGTTCCCATGCACTAAAAGTACGTTCCCATGCACTAAAGTGCTTTCTGATACACTAAAATACGTTCTAATGCTTTACGTTCCAACGTAAAACATGACATTTCAGTACTAAAGGGTCACAGAGTACTGACGTACACTGAAGCACGCGAGAGAAAAGCTGTAGTACGTGCATGGTGCTTTAGTACAAGTGATACTGCAGGTATACACTACAGTTGACCTCATTACATTAGAAGAGTCCTGTACTACTGTACATACTGAACCTTGCTATCTACCTTGCCTGCCATCTACCTTAATTCTAACCTTAAACTACATTAACTACAAACTTAACTACAATGTGCATTAGCTACAACCTTAACTTAAACATCAACTATATTCTGCATTTCAACCTTAACTACAACCTTTACAACACCTACAACGTTAACTACGACATTAAATAAAGTTTCACCTGCATTAATCACAACATGAAACACCAGCCTCTTCTACAACCTTAACCACAGCTTACCTTAACTACAATCTTCTCTGCAAATCTGCCTTAACTATGACCATAATGACTACAACTAATCTCAACTACAACAAACCTTAACTACATCTTTATCACAGCTTATTCCAGTATATCCTAACAATCTACATTAATTACGTATCCTAATTACATCGTATCGTAATTATCACTAATAATTACAAGAGACCACACACTATCCTAGCCTTACACAGTGTAATGCTCAGCATTATATTGGGGTATGTGCTGAGGCAGCAGCAGTATGTTGGTGGACATGCTGAGGCGGCTGCAGTATGTTGGTGTACATGCTGAGGCAGCAGCAGTATGTTGGTGTACATGCTGAGGCGGCTGCAGTATGTTGGTGTAAATGCTGAGGCAGCTGCAGTATGTTGGTGTATGTACTGAGGCAGCTGCAGTATGTTGGTGCAAGTGCTGAGGCAGCTGCAGTAGATTGAGGGCGGAAGGTACAGCATCAGAGGCAACTTCTCCAGACTCCAATCGCTGTCACAGACCTGTTTTATGATACGGAATTTCAAATGATTAAGTGTACGTACGTGTGTGCGCGCGCACGCACACACACACACACACCCCACACCCCACACACACACACCACACACACACACACACACACACACACACACACACACACACACACACACACACACACACACACACACACACACACACACACACACACCCCACACACACCCACACACACACCCCCACCACACACACCCCCCACACACACCCCACACCCCAACACACACACACACACCCCACACACACACACCACACACACCACACACACACACAAATACACCCACACACACACACACACACATACACCCACACACACACCACACACACACCACACACACACATACACCCCCACACACACACTCCCCACACACACACACCACACACACACCACACACAGACCACACACACACCACACACACCCCACACACACACACCACACACACCACACACACACCACACACACACCACACACACACCCCCCACACACACACACTACACACTTACACACACACACACACACACACACACACACACACCACACACACCCCACACACACCCCACACACACCCCACACACACCCCACACACACCCCACACA
>NC_091342.1:23930504-23978004 GCF_038502225.1 Cherax quadricarinatus | reverse complement strand
GTAACGTGGCTACACTGGTTGTAGCGTGGCTACACTGGTTGTAACGTGGCTACACTGGTTGTAACGTGGCTACACTGGTTGTAACGTGGCTACACTGGTTGTAGCGTGGCTACACTGGTTGTAGCGTGGCTACACTGGTTGTAGCGTGGCTACACTGGTTGTAGCGTGGCTACACTGGTTGTAGCGTGGCTACACTGGTTGTAACGTGGCTACACTGGTTGTAGCGTGGCTACACTGGTTGTAGCGTGGCTACACTGGTTGTAGCGTGGCTACACTGGTTGTAACGTGGCTACACTGGTTGTAGCGTGGCTACACTGGTTGTAGCGTGGCTACACTGGTTGTAGCGTGGCTACACTGGTTGTAGCGTGGCTACACTGGTTGTAGCGTGGCTACACTGGTTGTAGCGTGGCTACACTGGTTGTAGCGTGGCTACACTGGTTGTAGCGTGGCTACACTGGTTGTAACGTGGCTACACTGGTTGTAACGTGGCTACACTGGTTGTAACGTGGCTACACTGGTTGTAGCGTGCCTACACTGGTTGTAACGTGGCTACACTGGTTGTAGCGTGGCTACACTGGTCGTAACGTGGCTACACTGGTCGTAACGAGGCTACACTGGTTGTAACGTGGCTACACTGGTTGTAACGTGGCTACACTGGTTGTAACGTGGCTACACTGGTTGTAACGTGGCTACACTGGATGTAACGTGGCTACACTTGTTGTAACGTGGCTACACTGGTTGTAACGTGGCTACACTGGTTGTAACGTGGCTACACTGGTTGTAACGTGGCTACACTTGTTGTAACGTGGCTACACTGGTTGTAACGTGGCTACACTGGTTGTAACGTGGCTACACTGGTTGTAACGTGGCTACACTAGTTGTAATGTGGCAACAGTGCTCCTTTTTGTAACATGGCAACACTGGTTATGTTGTAACGTAGCAACATTTCTGTTGCAACGTAACAACACTGCTCATGTTGCAGCACGGTTATATTTCCATTGTAACGTAGCAACACTGTTTGTATCGTAATACAGTACACTGTTTCTGTTGAAACGTTGCAGACTGCTCCTGTTGTAACGTGGCAATATTCTTCCCGGTGTAGCGTGGCAATAATGCTTCTGTTGTAACGTGGTAACATTGCTCCTGTTGTAACGTGGCAATATTTTTCATGTAACGTGGCAATACTATTCCTACTGTAACCCGGGAACTGCGCTACTGTTGTAACGTGGCGATATTCTTCCTGTTGTAACGTGGCAACACTGCTGTTGTAACGTGGCAATACTCCTTTTGTAACGTGGCAACGCTGCTCCTGTTATAACATGGCAATACTGCTGCTGTAACGTGGCAGTACTATTTTAACGTAACATTGCTCCTGTTGTAACGTAGCAACACTGCTCCTGTTGTAACGTAGCAACACTGCTCCTGTTGTAACTTGAAAAAACTGCTCCTGTTGTAACGTGGCAATACTCTTCCTGTTGTAATGCGGCAACACTGCTCCTGTTGTAACGTGGTAACATTGTTCCTGTTGTAACGTGGCAACACCCTTTGTTGCCATGTGGCAATAGTGCGCCTGTTGCAACGTGGGAACACAGCTAATATTGTAGCATGGCAACACCGCTCCTGTTGTAACGTGGCAACACTGCTCTCTCACTCTAGCATTTATATGCTTTAAAGAAAATTATTTTGAAAAGTACACATTGCGTTTTATTGACCTAAATGAATAGCGTCGTTTTTGTTACATTGTTGCCAGTACTCGAGTCCTGGAGGTAGAGTACAGTGCCTGCACTATGAAGGAGGGGTGAGGATGATGCAATTCTGAGGGCCATTTCTGATGTTAGAGTACTGAGGAATTAGACACATGTGCAACATCTGGGTATCTTTATAGACGTTTCGCCAACCAGTGGCTTTATCAGTGCAATACAAGGATATAATGTGAAGAAATATATACAAAGGATGAGTTAATCAGTCCCTCAGTCTTGGAGATGGTCAAGAGCACTCTTTTCGCGCTTGGTTTCTAAAAGAAGTTCGTACCCACTTGTCGCTGTTATCTCTGCTGGTATACGAAGCTGATTTAACTTATCAAGGTTCAGTGAAGTCCTAGAGATGCGTCACTCTCTGCAGGACTATCTAGGACTATCTGCGGCCAAAAGTCTTCATTTGGGAAATCGTGAACCACCGTCGCCAGTAAGCATTGGTTTGAATGTTCATATAAAGACTAGGTCCAGGAAGCTGTTCAAAAGAGCACTTGTATTTGGATCTCATTTTTAACTAAACGAATCCTGCAGACTGAGAATTTGACAACTGCTGCTTGTTAGCACTCCATGAAGCAAGGTGTCATGTGTCCCTCATTAGCTATGATTTTTATTATAGGGGGCGCTCTATAGACAATCTTGACAGTCCATGAAGCTCCACTATCAAAGATTCCTTCAGGGAACAGGAATCAACCTGGTAAACATGTCTTGTGATACAGACTAGCTAGGGACAGAAACTAAACACCTGGATATTTTACTAGAAATGTTTCCTTCCTGGAACCTTAATGACACCAAATGCACATATGGATGGAGAGAGACAAGCTTAAATACTCAGGCAGGCACCTGAGCGGCAATGTAGTCAGCTGTCCGTCATATGCACTGGCTAAGAGGAATATACATTTGACCGCTGCAGCGTCCACAACCACTAGGAAGTGGCTCGCTATTGGCCAACCAGTATCCACCCCTGGAGTCTATGTAGTCTTATGTGACCACTGCGAAAAAAAAGTACCCGGGGAAGAAACAGGGAGAAGTTTACGCGTCAGGATAAGTACAAAAATGCGTACAACAGAATCATCAATATAACGAGCTGGACCGGTGTACAGATGATCTTGAAGGCAGATCTCAACAAACGCCGATGTTTAGAAGCCTCTGAGTGTTGTAAAAAAAAATCACACAGAGCAGGAAGTTGCAGTATTGCCAACACAGGATCCTTGACGATGCTTGTTCCATTATCTTAATGGAACAAGCATCATCCCGCCCACCACCAGATACTGCCGTCAGATGACAGGCATAAGAACCTAAGAATGAAGGTGGACTGCAGCAGGGTGCTGGCCCGTGCTAAGTTGATCCTTCTCAAATCCAACCCTCCCATAGTTATCCAACCTATTTTCAAAGCTAGCCAAGGTATTTTTTTTTATCCACATAACCTCACCGCCACTCAGGTGCCTGTTTGCCTTACCTAGTGTTCCTACCCATACGTAAATTGGAGCGGCCAAGGTCCCAGGACCGAAACCTTTCCCATAAAAATGTCGTAGTGTTTGCATTATCTTATGCCAGGAATCATCACCATCATTTAGTTCCTCACCGAATCCATCACAGGAGTCTGCCATGATGGAATAATCATGCCAGTCTCGGGCACAAACAGGAATCATTCGTTGCCTGAAAGCTTCACTCTAGAGCCAGATGTTCTCAGGGAAGGCTGCTGTAGCCGTCCCTGAACTTTGATACATTCGAGTCTGTGACAGTGCACTAAGATGGCAAGACGAAAGAGAAGCGTTCGTTGTTACGCACTCGGCCTCTCCTAAAAGGACATTGAAAATGAGAACTCAGTAACCTAGTGAGCTTACCATGACTCCTAACAGGATGTTTGTAGATGAATGGTTCAGAGAACCGACATGTTGATAAATTAGACACATGTGCAACTCTTGGGTATCTTTATTGAGGAAACGTTTCGCCACACAGTGGCTTCATCAGTCCATACGTAGGAGAAACTTGAAGAACAGGAGGAGAATGATGTAATCAGTCCCTCAACCTTGAGTCGATGTGTTCAGTCCATCAATCTTGAATAGATTGATGGACTGAACACACAGTAGCTACACACGTGATACAACACTCTTATAATATCTCCAAGAAACAAATAGACATATAATATATACAAAATTCATTGGTTTTGCTAGTTGTATAACCATGAATGATAAATTAATCTTGTTCGTATCTGCAGAATTATCTTTTACTTTGGTTGCTAAGTTTATACATGTTCAATTGCACAAAGTGAAGCGTTCTAAATATTAAAAAAATTGGTTTAATAAAGGGGTAATAAAGTAGCACAAAGTGTTCGTGAAAACTTGGTGCCTTTATTTCGTCACTTTCTTGTTTTTTGTTTTTTTTTTTTTTGTAAAGATGACTTTAACGTAGCTGTTGCCTGACTACGGTGGTTCCTGCCTGACTACGGTGGTTGCTGCCTGACTACGGTGGTTGCTGCCTGACTACGGTGGTTGCTGCCTGACTACGGTGGTTGCTGCCTGACTACGGTGGTTCCTGCCTGACTACGGTGGTTCCTGCCTGACTACGGTGGTTCCTGCCTGACTACGGTGGTTGCTGCCTGACTACGGTGGTTGCTGCCTGACTACGGTGGTTGCTGCCTGACTACGGTGGTTGCTGCCTGACTACGGTGGTTCCTGCCTGACTACGGTGGTTCCTGCCTGACTACGGTGGTTCCTGCCTGACTACGGTGGTTCCTGCCTGACTACGGTGGTTGCTGCCTGACTACGGTGGTTCCTGCCTGACTACGGAGGTTGCTGCCTGACTACGGTGGTTCCTGCCTGACTACGGTGGTTCCTGCCTGACTACGGTGGTTGCTGCCTGACTCCGGTGGTTGCTGCCTGACTACGGTGGTTCCTGCCTGACTACGGTGGTTCCTGCCTGACTACGGTGGTTGCTGCCTGACTACGGTGGTTGCTGCCTGACTACGGTGGTTCCTGCCTGACTACGGTGGTTCCTGCCTGACTACGGTGGTTGCTGCCTGACTACGGTGGTTGCTGCCTGACTACGGTGGTTGCTGCCTGACTACGGTGGTTCCTGCCTGACTACGGTGGTTCCTGCCTGACTACGGTGGTTCCTGCCTGACTACGGTGGTTGCTGCCCGACTACGGTGGTTCCTGCCCGACTACGGTGGTTCCTGCCCGACTACGGTGGTTCCTGCCTGACTACGGTGGTTCCTGCCTGACTACGGTGGTTCCTGCCTGACTACGGTGGTTGCTGCCTGACTACGGTGGTTGCTGCCTGACTACGGTGGTTGCTGCCTGACTACGGTGGTTCCTGCCTGACTACGGTGGTTCCTGCCTGACTACGGTGGTTGCTGCCTGACTACGGTGGTTGCTGCCTGACTACGGTGGTTGCTGCCTGACTACGGTGGTTGCTGCCTGACTACGGTGGTTGCTGCCTGACTACGGTGGTTGCTGCCTGACTACGGTGGTTCCTGCCTGACTACGGTGGTTCCTGCCTGACTACGGTGGATCCTGCCTGACTACGGTGGTTGCTGCCTGACTACGGTGGTTGCTGCCTGACTACGGTGGTTGATGCCTGACTACGGTGGTTCCTGCCTGACTACGGTGGTTCCTGCCTGACTACGGTGGTTCCTGCCTGACTACGGTGGTTCCTGCCTGACTACGGTGGTTGCTGCCTGACTACGGTGGTTCCTGCCTGACTACGGTGGTTCCTGCCTGACTACGGTGGTTCCTGCCTGACTACGGTGGTTCCTGCCTGACTACGGTGGTTCCTGCCTGACTACGGTGGTTCCTGCCTGACTACGGTGGTTCCTGCCTGACTACGGTGGTTCCTGCCTGACTACGGTGGTTGCTGCCTGACTACGGTGGTTGCTGCCTGACTACGGTGGTTGCTGCCTGACTACGGTGGTTCCTGCCTGACTACGGTGGTTCCTGCCTGACTACGGTGGTTGCTGCCTGACTACGGTGGTTGCTGCCTGACTACGGTGGTTGCTGCCTGACTACGGTGGTTGCTGCCTGACTACGGTGGTTGCTGCCTGACTACGGTGGTTCCTGCCTGACTACGGTGGTTCCTGCCTGACTACGGTGGTTCCTGCCTGACTACGGTGGTTCCTGCCTGACTACGGTGGTTCCTGCCTGACTACGGTGGTTCCTGCCTGACTACGGTGGTTCTTGCCTGACTACGGTGGTTCCTGCCTGACTACGGTGGTTCCTGCCTGACTACGGTGGTTCCTGCCTGACTACGGTGGTTCCTGCCTGACTACGGTGGTTCCTGCCTGACTACGGTGGCTCCTGCCTGACTACGGTGGTTCCTGCCTGACTACGGTGGGTTGCTGCCTGACTACGGTGGGTTGCTGCCTGACTAAGGTGGGTTGCTGCCTGACTAAGGTGGGTTGCTGCCTGACTAAGGTGGGTTGCTGCCTGACTAAGGTGGGTTGCTGCCTGACTAAGGTGGGTTGCTGCCTGACTAAGGTGGGTTGCTGCCTGACTAAGGTGGGTTGCTGCCTGACTAAGGTGGGTTGCTGCCTGACTAAGGTGGGTTGCTGCCTGACTAAGGTGGGTTGCTGCCTGACTAAGGTGGGTTGCTGCCTGACTAACGTGGGTTGCTGCCTGACTAACGTGGTTGCTGCCTGACTAACGTGGGTTGCTGCCTGACTAACGTGGGTTGCTGCCTGACTAACGTGGGTTGCTGCCTGACTAAAGTGGGTTGCTGCCTGACTAACGTGGGTTGCTGCCTGACTAACGTGGGTTGCTGCCTGACTAACGTGGGTTGCTGCCTGACTAACGTGGGTTGCTGCCTGACTAACGTGGGTTGCTGCCTGACTAACGTGGGTTGCTGCCTGACTAACGTGGGTTGCTGCCTGACTAACGTGGGTTGCTGCCTGACTAACGTGGTTGCTGCCTGACTAACGTGGGTTGCTGCCTGACTAACGTGGTTGCTGACTCACTCACGTAGTTGTATCTTGTACCAAATTCTTCAAGAGGGAAGTTAATGGTATAAACCCTGAAGTCACTTTTCTCTTCGGATTGAATCTCATTACCATACAAGAGCCTCCATATGACCCCCTACGGGTTTAGCGCGCTCCTTCAAAGAAGTAAATTTTTTATTGCTAGGGTTCTTTTATGTCACACATGGCACTCCTGCCTTAGCACTCAATTGTGGCACTCCTGCCTTGGTACTCGTGGCACTCCCACCCCTGCCTTGGCATTCTCACTTGGTCTTTGGCACTGCTCTCACGGCACTCATTCCTTGGCACTGCTCACTTCTGGTGCTCACTTCTAGTACTCATTCCTTGGCACTGCTCACTTCTGGTACTCATTCCTTGGCACTGCTCACTTCTGGTACTCATTCCTCGCAATGCTCTCATTTGTGGTATTAATTACTTGGCACTTGTGAGTGGTACCCTAAGCACCCTCGCTTGTGATGGCATTCTTTTGTACTTCCTTGGATCTTCTCACTCATGGTGCCACTTCTTGGCACTCTTGGCATTCTCACTTGTGAAACTGGCACTTCCCATTCTGTATTACACCCTCCCCTGCCTGCCATCCTGTGTTACACCCTCCCCTGCCTGCCATCCTGTGTTACACCCTCCCCTGCCTGTCATCCTGTGTTACACCCTCCCCTGCCTACCAAACTGTGTTACACCCTCCCCTGCCTGCCATCCTGTGTTACACCCTCCCCTGCCTGCCATCCTGTGTTACACCCTCCCCTGCCTGCCATCCTGTGTTACACCCTCCCCTGCCTGTCATCCTGTGTTACACCCTCCCCTGCCTGCCATCCTGTGTTACACCCTCCCCTGCCTGCCATCCTGTGTTACACCCTCCCCTGCCTGCCATCCTGTGTTACACCCTCCCCTGCCTGCCATCCTGTGTTACACACTACAATATTACCTTACTAACACTAAGATCCTGCTTCATGGTGGCGCTGTGAGCGAGGCGCTACCTGAGTCTGGATAAGCAGGACTTATGGAGGAGGAGTCCTGAATACGGATCCCTGAGTAGGAAAAGGGTGTTAGGCGTTCTGACGGATATCCTTGGATATTCCCGCCCATGATAAATGGGTTATTTGTGTATTGTTCCAGTCACGGTATTGTGCCTTTTGTGCTGGTTTCATTTCGTCTTTAACACGAGAACGCCTCATGCGATCGGCTTCAAATTTTCAGTGCTGGTGTACTGTAACTAGGCAAAGTGTATATCTAAAGTGCACCGAGGGAGACTGTGTGTGTGTGTGTGTGTGTGTGTGTGTGTGAATGCATATATACGAGAGGTGCATGTGTGTACCCTCGGAGGTGTATAAGTCTGTACACGACTGTGTACACAGAGGCGTATATAGGAACATAAGAAAGAAGCAACACTGCAACAGGTCTACTGACCCATGCGGAGCAGGTCCATGTTTGCCCCCCCCGGATTAGCCCAGTGACCCCCCCCGGATTAGCCCAATGACCCCCCCGGATTAGCCCAATGACCCCCCCCCCGGATCAGCCCAATGACTCCCCTGGATTAGCCCAATGACTCACCCAGTCTGGTCACCTCCACTCAAGGAAAGAGCACGGCACCAGACCCAGCAGCACAAGCTAGTCAGGTCCAACTCACACCCACCCACACCCACTCATGTGTTTATCTAACCTATTTTTAAAACTTCACAACGTTTTAGCCTGAATAACTGTACTCGGGAGTTTGTTCCACTCATCCACAACTCTATTACCAAACCAGTGCTTTCCTATATCCTTCCTGAATCTGAATTTTTCCAACTTGAAACCATTGCTGCGAGTCCTGTCTTGGCTGGAAATTTTCAGCACGCTATTTACATCCCCATTATTTATTCCTGTTTTCCATTTATACACCTCGATCATATCCCCCCTAATTCTACGCCTTTCGTGAGAGTGCAGATTCAGGGCCCTCAGTCTATCCTCATAGGGAAGATTTCTGATACATGGGATCATCTTTGTCATCCTCCTCTGTACGTTTTCCAGAGCATTTATATCCATTTTGTAATACGGTGACCAGAACTGAGCAGCATAGTCTAAATGAGGCCTAACCAAGGATATATAGAGTTGAAGAACAACCTGAGAACTTCTATTATTTATACTTCTAGTTATGAAGCCAAGAATTCTGTTAGCTTTATTGCGAACACTAATGCACTGTTGTCTTGGTTTTAGATTACTGCTAACCAGAACTCCTAAATCCTTTACGCAATTAGTAGTATTAAGATCTACATTATTTAGTTTATATGTAGCATGGTTATTTACCTGTCCAACATTTAGAACTTTGCATTTGTCGATATTAAGCTGCATCTGCCACTTCTCCGACCATTACATCAGTCTATTCCAATCATCCTGGAGTGCTCTAGTGTCCTCATGAGAATGAATTGGACGGCCTGTTTTGGTGTCATTAGCAAATTTGCTTGTGTTGCTATTTATACCCTCATCTATGTCGTTTATGTAAATTGTGAACAACGGGCCCAGCTCCTCCTCTCCTTACACCTTCTGCTTTGTATTGGACTGATGAAGCCACTGTGTGGCGAAACGTTTCCTGAATAAAGATTCCCATATGTTGCATAAGTGTCTCAATCTTCAACTTGTCGGTTTTTCAAACCATTCATCACAACTGTCAGACACTGCAGCATCATGGGATCTTGTTACAAAGAATTCTTCAGCACTTGTCCAATCTTTGGACGAAGACCTACTTCGACTAGTGGATGGTACCACTATGACCCCACCTCCTCCTGCTTCGCCTCACCTGACTACAGTACATAAGCCACGTCTACGGCCCTATGCTGTACATTCTACGAGATTGATGGACTGAACACATCGACTCCAGGCTGAGGGACTGATTACCTCAAACTCCTCCTCTCCTTGCACCTTCTGCTTTGTATTGGACTGATGAAGCTACTGTGTGGCGAAACGTTTCCTGAATAAAGATTCCCATATGTTGCACAAGTGTCTCAATCTTCAACGGGCCCAACACTGACCCCTGAGAAACACCGCTTGTGACGTGCCCCCATTCTGATTTCTCCCCATTTATGCAAACACTCTGCTGCCCATTTGTCAGCCATGCCTCTACCCAGGAAAAAAATTCTCCTATTCCTTGTGCCTTAAGTTTCCTCAATAGCCTCTGATGTGGAACTCTATCGAAAGCCTTACTGAAGTCCATATACACAATATCACATTCATTACCACGATCTACCTCCTCAAAAACCTTAGTGAAAAAAGGTAGTAAATTCGTAAGACAGGAACGCCCCTTTGTAAAACCGTGTTGAGATTCATTAATCAATCTGTGCCTATCAAGATGGCTACGAATTGCTTCGGCAATAATTGATTCCACAAATTTTCCCACTATGGAGGTAAAGCTTATTGGTCTATAGTTCGAAGCCAAGGACCTGTCACCTGCATTGTAAATAGGCATTACATTTGCTATTTTCCACTTATCAGACACTATGCCAGTTTGTAGTGATATGTTAAAAAGATTAGCCAAAGGTATGACAAGTTTTTCTTTACATTTCTTTAACACCCTTGCAAACAGTTCATCAGGACCTGGGGATTTGTTAGGTTTTAGTTTCTCTATTTGTCTGAGGACCATGTCACTAGTTACCGCAATTGTGCATAGTTTATCATCATCCTGTTCTACATAATCTATTATTTCAGGAATATCGCTAGTATTTTCCTGGGTGAAAACTAAGAGGAAGTAGGTATTGAGAATTTCACACATATCCTTATCACTGTCAGTGATCTGACCAGAGTTACTCTTAAGTGGGCCAATCTTGTTCCTAATCTTACTTCTGTATACCTGAAAGAACCCTTTTGGGTTAGTCTTTGAATCTCTTGCGACCTTAGCCTCATAATCCCTTTTTGCTTTTCTTATTCCCTTTATTTCTCTAATTGAATATATTGATTTCTTAACTGCTCATCCCCTCCTTTGATACGACTATATATACCTCTCCTTTGACCAATGAGATGTTTTAATCTGTTGTTCATCCATTTGGGATCATTTTTGTTAGATCTAATTTCCCTACTCGGAACAAAAGTTGTCTGGGCAGCTAGAACTATGCTCTGAAAAACGTCATATTGGCAACCAAGATCAATTTAGCCCACCCAGGTAATTGTTCATTCCCATGAAGTCGGCCAAGCGAAAATCTGAGACAGAGATTTGATTGCAATTATCTGGGTAATTCTATGATATATTGAAACTAAGTGATTTGTGATCACTTTCCCCAAGCTCATCATTAACCTCAAGATTATTAATTAGTGGATCTTTGTTGGCAAGAACCAAGTCGAGCAGATATTTTCCTCTAGTTGGTTCTGTCACAACCTGTTCTAAAAAGCAATCCTGAACCGTATCAAGAAAGTCACTAGAATCAAGATTTCCTGTTATATTGTTCCAAAGTTAAAATCTCCCATTATCACAACATTTTCACATCTAGATGTCTTATGAATTTCGTCCCATAACAGCTTACTGCCCCCCCCTATCAAGGTTTGGGGGCCTATAAATCACACCCAATGTTTCTAATCTTATATCATGTCTAAGACAACAATTTAAATTTTCTCTGACATCGCCACTCCACCACCCTTCCTGTTGACCCTATCAGTGTGGAATAGTTTATAACCCTGTATGTTACATTCAGAAGGCATTTCTCTATCTTTCAGGTTGAATCAGGTTTCTGTTATACCAATAATATCTATATTACCTACACTTGCAAGTAATCTTAGCTCATCTATCGTATTTCTTAGACTCCTATTATTTGTATAGTAAACCTTAAGGGAGCTAGTCACTCGTTGCCCTCTACTATCTCTTTGTTTGTTGATCAATTGATTTGCCAATACTAGCAACTTTATTTTGAATATTGTCTTTTAAACATATCCCTGAGGTATCCCGGTAATAACTGCTGTTTTTAACCCTAATGCTGCAGCCTGATTGTTTCCCACAAACACCCATACCTCTATAATCTACCAGTTTAAATTCCTAGATAAGTCATCAATTACCCTCTCAATCGAATTGGCTAATGCAACCACTCCATCCCTAGAGAGATGAACCCCATCCCTTGCATACATATCACGTTTGCCAAAGAATAGGTCCCAGTTATCAATGAACGGGATTGCAAGTTCCTTGCAGTACCTGTCTAGCAAGCAATTTATACCAATTGCCCTAGACATCCATTCATTGCCCACTCCCTTTCTAGGCAAGATGCTACATATGACTGGGATCCCTCCCTTAGACCTAACTACTTCTATGGCTGACCTGTACTTATCCAGCAGCTAGCTCCTCTCTCCTGCCCTTCCCAATGTCATTACCCCCAGCACTAAGACAGATAATGGGCTTGTTCCCACTACCTGCCATAATATTATCCACCCTGCTGACTATGTCACCAACACCAGCTCCAGGAAGGCACACACTCTGTCTGACCCTTCTGTCTCTGTTACAAAATGCACGGTCCATATATCTTACCTGAGAATCGCCTACTATTAAAAAATTCTTACCTTGATTAGCAGGGGAATCAGTGGTACCTTCAACCTCACTAACCACTGAAGTACACTCGTCTTGGAGAACAGAGAATCGATTTCCTACCTTCACATCTTCTCTTTTAACTCTCATCTTCCTTCTTCCTGAAACGTGAACCACTTGCCACTTAAAGCGGCTGCCACTATCACTGCTGGTGATCATTTCCTCCTTACCAGCTAAATCCTTTTCACACTCACTCCCAGACTCGTCTATGCGAAGCTTCAGCTTCCTATTTTCCTCCTGAAGAAGTCTATGTATATACACAAAGTATAACTGGGTATATACACTGAGTTTACCAAACTATTCTTGACTGGTAGTGAACAGGTGACAGGCAGCCTTAATGACCCTCATGTAGACTGGTTTAGCGCTTCATCATAGAAAACTGGGCACTATGATCATAGAAAACTGGGAATCACCAGTCAAAATCTACTGACCGAGGTACATTATCCAACATTTATTGGCTGAGGTACGTCATCCAGCAACATCTACTGACTGGGGGAATATCATCCGTCATGTATTGTGTTTCTCCCTAACATCTGACTAATGGTACGTCATCCAGCAACGTCGTCTAAGGGTACATCATCCAGCAACATCTACTGACTAATGGTATGTCATCGAGCAACGTCTGCTAATGGTATGTCATCCAGCAACATTACTGACTAATGGTACGTCATGAAGCAACATTACTGACTAATGGTACGTCATCCAGCAACATCATCGGACTAATGGTATGTCATCCATCATCATCTACTGACTAATGGTGCGTCATCCAGCAACATCTACTGACTAATGGTACGTCATCCAGCAACATCTACTAATGGTATGTTATTCAACAACATCTACTGACTAATGGTACGTCATCCAACATCGTCTACTGACTAATGGTATGTCATCCAGCAACATCTACTGACTAATGGTACGTCATCCAGCAACATCTACTGACTAATGGTATGTCATCCAGCAACATTTACTGACTAATGGTACGTCATCCAACATCGTCTACTGACTAATGGTACGTCATCCAGCAACATCTACTGACTAATGATACGTCATCCAGCAACATCTACTGACTAATGGTACGTCATCCAGCAACATCTACTGACTAATGATATGTCATCCAGCAACATCTACTGACTAATGGTACGTCATCCAGCAGCATCTACTGACTAATGGTATGTCATCCAGCAACGTCTACTGACTAATGGTACATCATCCAGCAGCATCTACTGACTAATGGTATGTCATCCAGCAACATCTACTGACTAATGGTACGTCATCCAGCAACATCCGCCAGTGGCTTCACCAGGTAAATAGATGAGTGTTCTTATGGTTTCTTAATATACATGTGTACAAGATGTTGTATGTTGAGTGAGTATAATGGGTATGGAATGCACATTAATGCCAAATGTATATACGTGTTCGCCTAACAAATGTCTCAATAAGGCAGAGTTCAACACCAGCCTTGATAGTGTGTGGGTGTGCGCGCGTGTGCACACCCACACTATCAACCTCTGCTCTGGACACCACTGGTATAATTTCCTTACAGATAGGCGATGTATACATATAGGTATGTAAATCTTTCAGTGTATGTACACCAGGATTTGTGTATCTTAAAGTATATATACGCTGTGAGGTGTGTAGGTACAATGAGAGGTGTGCGTACGAGAGCTAAATATATAGTGGGAACACTAGCAGCGTGCTGTTACCCTTCTCAATGTGATAGTGATGGTTACACAGTGGGAACACCAGCAGTGTGCTGTTACTCTACTCAATGTGATAGTGATGGCTACATAGTGGAAACAAAAGCTAAGTTTCTCTGACATATACCATCATAAAGGATGACATTTTAAGTGATAAAAGTGTTAGTCCGAACTGGGAGACTTCAGTAGGGCAACGAGATTATCGTCAAGTATTCAATTAATGTTTCAGTAGCTACGAAAGCTTCAATGATTTTATCCCAACAGAGTTTGAGTTAATATCATTTGGGAATTACCGTCTCTTAAGACAGCCTCTCTCCTCCTCTCCCATACGCACGCGCGAGAGGGTATTTGTAACGATATTTTCATCACAGCGCACGATATGATACTATAAAAGAAACTAAAAATACCCGATTATTTTTAATCTATAAATACAAATATAGACACTGGTGTGATGGGTGGGGGGCGAGGAGTGATGGGTAGGTTTGACTGATGGTTGGTAGGATTGATTGATGGTTGGGAGAGGGGGAGGTACTGTTTGGAGTGACGTCATTCACTGTATAACAAATCGGCCACAATAAAATCTTACTCAGCTTCTGGGAACAGCAACTGGCAGTTCATCATTCTGTTTTCCTGTATACATTTGCATATTAAATCAATGCTGGTGACGTTGACTTTCCTGTCCCTAGTTCTAGTTCTGTGTTGTTCCTGCAGTCCTCACTCTGGCCCATTGCTCTTGTTTTCTGGCTTCCAGGTCGTTAGGGCTAAAGGGGTATTGCTGGCTTTATTGTTCGTGTGACAGTATTGCCTGAGTGTTACTGATGCTGCTGGATTTAACCATGTCTATAATACTTTGTGAATAATTAAAGTGTAATGAACACCTGTCAATGCTCAATATGCTGAAGAGGATCAGAGAAGGGGGTCGAAATATAAACATCAGTTAATCTTCTAAGTTTGTCTTCATGTGGGTTATTACTGAGCATAATTCTTTGTGTTGATGGGGGTTTGATTTCCCAATATGACAACAGGATGTGTTGATGGGGATTGATTTCCCAGTATGACAAAGGGACGAGTTGATGGGGATTATTTCCTGGGATGTGTGACTGGTCATGGTGGGAAGGCGTGTCCAGTCTGCTTTGAGTTGACCGTGTGTTGAGATGCGTGGAAGCTGCAGTGACTGTAGTTTTTGCGGTAGGGACTGTCACTGTGGTTCGAAAGTACTGATTGAAGGTTTGCTGTGGATTTTTAGTTGGGTGTGCTGATAGAAGAGTTATCGAAGTGGAGGTTTTGGAGGTCTTGGGAGTTGCTTGTAGGATGTGGGAGAAGGTTAAACGATACATTTGTTGTAGGTGATGTTTGATTTAATGTAGACAGAGAAGAGTGGTCATGTAAATGACAGAGGATTTTATTATTATAATCAAGGGGGAAGCGTTAAACCCGGAGGATTATACAGCGCCTGGGGGGGGGGATGTGGAAGGCATTCATTCAGGCTTAATTCGGGGAACTGGAGCACAGATCCAATTCCCTAAATCAAGAGCCCCTCACCAAGATCAAGGAACCTTCCTTGAGGGGATGAGAGAGGATGTCTTGTGCTTCGAGACCTCTCGGTATCTCATGTCTCTCTATCTCTTATTTGGATTGATATCTGGGAAATATGACTGTGTGTCTTATTGATATCTGGGATATGACATACCTGTGTCCTTTATTGATATCTGGGATATGACATACCTGTGTCCTTTATTGATATCTGGGATATGTCATACCTGTCTTTTATTATCTGGGCCATGTCATGCCTGTCTTATTGATATCTGGGATATGTATGTTGGACAGGATTTATTGTTTGTGTCAGTTTGGTCACTTTGGAGTGTTTTCCGAATAGCTTTCTTTTTGTAATTTTTTTTTTTTTTGATCAACTGCCACAATTGACCGACTTTGTACATTTTGATGTAGTGTGATTGAACATTTTAGTTAGTGCAACGAAGTGGTCGTAGTGAACAAGATTCAAATCTGCAGTCAAGACCTTGATTCCATATCTTGTGTAGTTCTTGGGCTCTTTCTCTCTCACACAGTTCCTAGCTTATTCTTATCGTAAATTTCCTCGCCCTCTATATGCCATAATCCTTGCATAGCTGTTTTGAAGTCTTGGTCAGTCAGGCCATTAAGGTGTTTTGAGTACTTCGTGGTGTCATCTGTTACTTAATGGCGCAGTGGAGGTTACTATATATCCTTGATATTCTGTATGTTGGTAAGATTTTCTGGTACATCGTCACAGTCAATAGATCTGTGTTTATGGGGTTATTTATAATGAACCGAAATAATGGTTGCTTATGGAGCTGCGAGGTACAGCAAGTTTAAAGTATTTCTGTCGTCAGAATTGACTTTTAGTTGGAGAATCCTCGTGGAAATTTATGAGGAAAGTTTTTAAAGGCGAATTGTCTACTGGACTTCCTGGGTTGACAGCTAAATTATCGAGATGCGTTTGAACCATCATTTTGTTTCTTGCTGTGCTTGTAGCCGTCCAGGAAGTCCTCATTAGTATTAGGTAGTGTTTGGCTGCCGGAACTACTCTCCATCGTTTCACTCTCCATATCATGTCTTTGATCCTGTGACCACAAATCGCGGTGTGCAGATGAAAGAAGCCTCGCTCAAGTGTCTGCCCACCGGACAGCTTTCTGCAACCTATCCAATTACTGCGTTTGTTTAATTATATTAACAAGCTATCGTACAAGTGCGTTAACAGATGTGCTCAACATCAGTATTTTAGTACATCTCCTAATCAACAAATAAACATATTTAACGCAAGATGCGTGTCGCCAGGAGTGGCTGCGTGAGTCGTAATACGGAGTACTAAAACACTGTATTGGTCCTGATGAAGTAATAGGTCATAGACTTTATCCAACTGATCTCGTAAGCCAACCTCCGCTTCCATAGATCAAACCTCGTTACCCTTCCCGTGGTTTATCTAGTGGTAGCAGTAGCAGTAATAATTCCCTCGTAAATATTTCCTGAACATTCGTGGTCGTGCATACTACAGGACTAATTTCATCCTTTTCCCGTTTGGAATGCCATTCTCACCAGCAGTACACACAATCCATCCACAGAACAAAGTGGAAATGAATGAAATTAGTCCTGTAGTATCCACGACCACGAATGTTCAGAAAAGCTCTACGAGGTAATTATTATTGCTACTGCTACCACTAGAGATTATGCTGGCACCAGTGTACTTGCTGGGTCCCTAGTGTTTCCAGCATGGTGATCAAGTGGATTAAGACGTCGGGAGAATAGTTTGGTTCCCTGGAGCCCGGCTAAATGTCCCAGGTTCGATTCCCGGCTGGTCAAAGTATTGTGTGTGTGTGTGTGCATATATATATATATATATATATATATATATATATATATATATATATATATATATATATATATATATATATATATATACGGAATTTTATTGATATACATTGACAGAAAACACAAATGTGAATACATTGGTTCAAAATATCAAAGATTATGAATCTCCTCCAGCTCCTCCGAAGTCGAACGCGAGCCCAGTACGCAGCAAGCATTTCCCCTCTGCATGGCCACGCTGAGGCACTGGAACATGAAAGTGGCTGCCCTTGAGTCCCTGGTGGTGTCGATGATTCTGGAACCCAGTTCTTTACGGAAACGTGTAGCATTTTTTCCCTGAGGTACGTTTACTGTCTTCTCTGAGGATATATATATATATATATATATATATATATATATATATATATATATATATATATATATATATATATATATATTTATATATATATATATATATATATATTATAAAGGAGGGGTGTTATTATTGTTGTAGTTTTATAACTGTAATGCAAGCATGCCTCTGGCGAGACAGTGATGGAATGAATGATGAAAGTTTTTCTTTTTCAGGCCACCCTGCCTTGGTGGGAGACGGACGAAATGTTTATTAATATATATATATATATATATATATATATATATATATATATATATATTAATGCAAATATCGCAAACCAAGCGATACAGGATGCAAAACAACCACGGGGGGAGTGGAATGATAGCTCTAGGCCTTTCGTGTTGCAATCAACACATCAGGAGCTTGCAGAGTTGCAGTCTGCAACATTGCAAGCGCCTGATGTGTTGATTGCAACACGAAAGGCCTTAAGCTATCATTCTACTCCCTCCGTGGTTGTTTTGTATATATATATATATATATATATATATATATATATATATATATATATATATATATATATATATAAAATGTATATATATATATATATATATATATATATATATATATATATATATATATATATATATATATATATATATATATATATATATATATATATAAAAGGCTCTTTTGGTACAAAATTATTTTTTTCATTAACATAAATGAAAAAAAATATATATCTTTAAACGTACAAGAGAAAATTTTAGACAGGACTTAATTTTAAATGAGTTCTTGCTAACTGACCAATTTTACCTATTCGGCACGACATATACATAAACATATATACATACATATTTCAGTCCCCCTTAGAGCAAACTTCGCGTCCCTGCTCGACTATTTACGAAATTATCTGCCACACACGAGGTACTCAACCCACGGAGCTACTGCTACTCCATTGTCGACCTTACGACTACGCGTACTATGAGTGAGAATCCCTTGGGGACGCGAATCCACCCCAGTCCCCTGTGGCAGTAGCGCTTGTGGCGTATTTTGCGTAGTTAACCATGACAAGCTCGGTAACAACAACGCCAGCAACTACCCACACGATAAATTCACGTGCCACTTAGCGTAGTTAACCATGTTGAATTTGGTTAAGACTTTAGTGTTGTGAATTACATTATTTCGGAGGTTAAATTAGGAGAGTAATGTCGAATTTCTGGTTGGTCATATATATTAGTGGTTATATAGGGTGTGTGGATGTGTGTGTGTGTGTGTGTGGATGTGTGTGTGTGGATGTGTGTGTGTGGATGTGTGTGTGTGTGTATGTGGATGTGTGTGTGTGGATGTGTGTGTGTGGATGTGTGTGTGTGGATGAGGATGTGTGTGTATGGATGTGTGTATGTGTATGTGGATGTGTGTAGGGGTTGGGGTGTGCGTGTGCATGCGTATATACGTCCGTACGTTTGTATGTGTATAGTGTGTGTGTGTGTGTGTGTGTGTGTGGATGTGTGTGTGTGGATGTGGATGTGTGTGTGTGGATGTGGATGTGTGTGTGTGGATGTGTGTGTGTGGATGTGTGTGTGTGGATGTGGATGTGTGTGTATGGATGTGTGTATGTGTATGTGGATGTGTGTAGGGGTTGGGGTGTGCGTGTGCATGCGTATATACGTCCGTACGTTTGTATGTGTATAGTGTGTGTGTGTGTGTGTGTGTGTGTGCAAGAGAGGTATATAATACCGACAAGATGAAAGTTAAGACACATGTGCAACATCTGGTTATCTTTATTGAAGACATGACTCGTATAATTTAGAGCTAGTGATTTTTGGCGTTTTCGGAGGCTGTGCCGTAAGATACAGCTATACACTGGCAGCTACACACTGGCAGCTACACACCGTCGACGAAATCGTAATGACACGATTGCAAACAAACCATACCCCGGCCGGGACTGAACCCGCAGTCAGAGAGTCTCAAAACTCCAGACCGTCGCGATAGCCACTGGACCAGCTAGCCACAATAAGATTCGTCCAACTAAAAAAACTTGCATTTGTGGTCACAGTGGTGCCTGTGCTAACCTTCCTATGGTGTAGAAATATACCTAGTTGGACGAATCTTATTGTGGCTAGCTGGTCCAGTGGCTAATGCGACGGTCTGGAGTTTTGAGACTCTGACCGCGGGTTCAATCCCGGCCGGGGTATGGTTTATTGTAGACGTTTCGCCATCCAGTGGCTTTATCAATACAGATTCTAGGACATAACTAGAAGACAGTAGAACTATATACAAAATATGAGTTAATCAGTCCCTCAGCCTTGGAGTGGAGAGCACCGTGGTCGAAGATATTCTGGAGCAAAGGCAAGTAGACTGGGTAGGACCTACTTCCACTGGGGAATCCCGCCTACCAGTGACTATGCCCTCGTCTGCTACACGTCCCTATCCCCTGACGCCTATATAAGCGCCAGTCTACTTGCCTGTGCTCCAGAACATCTTCGACCACGGTGCTCTCCATTCCAAGGCTGAGGAACTGATTACCTCATCTTTTGTATATAGTTCTACTGTCTTCTAGTTATGTCCTAGAATTTGAATTGATAAAGCCACTGGATGGCGAAACGTCTACAATAAAGATACCTAGATGTTGCACATGTGTCTTAACTGTCTTCATAGTGAATGTGTGTACGTGAGTGAGTAGTACCTGTGTGTGTATGGAACCCACAGTTGGTCAAGCATGCCAAGAAATTGCAGAGGTTTGCAACAAGACTAATCCCAGAGCCAAGAGGTATGCCCTTGTAGATAAATGGTTCAAAGAACCGACATACTGTTAAATTAGACACATGTGCAACTCTTGGGTATCTTTGTTGAGGAAACGTTTCGCCACACAGTGGCTTCATCAGTTCATACATAGGAGAAACTTGAACAGGAGGAGAATGAGGTAATCAGTCCCTCAACCTTGAGTCGATGTGGTCAGTCCATCAGTCTTGAATAGAATACGGCATATGAGCGGAGAAGCAGCTTATAAACCGTATGGCAGGAGAGGTGCAGCAGTCGTAGGTGGTGTCACATTTGTTCAATGTGGAAGTAGGTCGTGCCCAAGGGTTAGGCAAGCGAAGAATTCCCAAGTATTAAGATCCCAAGAAGTTGCAGTGTCTGACAGGATTGTAGATGAATGGTTCAAAGAACCGACATGTTGTTAAATTAGACACATGTGCAACTCTTGGGTATCTTTATTGAGGAAACGTTTCGCCACACATTGGCTTCATCAGTCCATATATAGGAGAAACTTGAAGAGCAAGACTGATGGACTGACCACATCGACTCAAGGTTGAGGGACTGATTACCTCATTCTCCTCCTGTTCTTCAAGTTTCTCCTATGTATGGACTGATGAAGCCACTGTGTGGCGAAACGTTTCCTCAACAAAGATACCCAAGAGTTGCACATGTGTCTAATTTAACAACAGGTATGCCCTTGAAGGAGTGGTTAAGGTAACTCAACCTGGTGACGCTGGAGGACAGGAAGGATAGGGGGATATAACTATGTTCAAAATACTGAGAGGAACTGACTGGGTGAATAGGGACAAATTGAGAGGCGGGAAACAGAAACACAAGGGTACAGCTAGAAGTTTTAAGCTCAGATATGTCACATAGATATTAGGAAGTGTTTCTTCAGCACTAGAGTTATCAGGAGTGGAAAGACCTGGAGAATGTAATTGCAGAGGCAGGATCCATACATAGCTCTGAGAAAAGGTACGATAAGGCTCTTGAAACTAGGAATAAACCTAGCAGCGGGGTCAGGAGCTGCGACTTAACACGAGGATCACATAAAGGTGAGTACATGCACCATCCCAGGTATATTTACATAGACACGAGGACCTTTGACCCCCGGCAAAATTATAAGGGACTTGTTACCACAAGGATGTAAATCTAGGTTGTCAAATGGGATTTTCACCCATGAAGGAAACAAACTGTAACACTATTTACAACCATGAGTAATAACACTCCGCGCAGAAAGAGATCAATGGCGTTGGTGGAGGGAAGAGTAGTGGAGGGTGAGGGAGCATGGGAGGGAAAGTGGAGGAGAGAGGGAGCATGGGAGGGAAAGTGGAGGAGAGGGGGAGCATGGGAGGGAAAGTGGAGGAGAGAGGGAGCATGGGAGGGAAAGTGGAGGAGTGAGGGAGCATGGGAGGGAAAGTGGAGGAGAGAGGGAGCATGGGAGGGGAAGTGGAGGAGTGAGGGAGCATGGGAGGGAAAGTGGAGGAGTGAGGGAGCATGGGAGGGGAAGTGGAGGAGTGGGGGAGCATGGGAAGGAAAGTGGAGGAGAGAGGGAGCATTGGAGGAGGGAGCATGGGAGGGGAATTGGAGGAGTGAGGGAGCATGGGAGGGGAAGTGGAGGAGTGAGGGAGCATGGGAGGGGAAGTGGAGGAGTGAGGGAGCATGGGAGGGGAAGTGGAGGAGTTAGGGAGCATGGGAGGGGAAGTGGAGGAGTGAGGGATCATGGGAGGGGAAGTGGAGGAGTGAGGGATCATGGGAGGGGAAGTGGAGGAGTCAGGGATCATGGGAGGGGAAGTGGAGGAGTGAGGGAACATGGGAGGGGAAGTGGAGGAGTGAGGGAGCATGGGTGGGAAGTGGAGTGAGGGAGCATGGGAGGGGAAGTGGAGGATTGAGGGAGCATGGGAGGAGAAGTGGAGGAGTGAGAGAGTATTGGAGTGGGAAGTGGAGGAGTGAGAGAGTATTGGAGAAGAGTGGAGGGGGAGGAGGGTAGTAGTAGTGGGGGAGGGAGGAGGGAGTAGTGGAGGGGGAGATAAGAAAGGGAAGATAAACAGTGGGATAAGGGAAGGGGAGAAAGAATGAGAAAAAGGGGGAGGGGGATGGAGGGACGAAGGGGAGATTAGGGGAGATTGAGGGGAAATAGTGGAGAAAGGAAAGCATGTAGAGGGGATTTAGAGGAGAGGTGGGGGAGATTATGGGCAGGTGTGAGTGTGTAGTAAACCACTACCATCACCACTACCATCACCACCACTACCATCACCACCACTACCATCACCACTACCATAACCACCACCGCTACCATCACCACTACCATCATCACCACCACTACCATCACCATCGCCACTACCATCACCACCACCACTACCATCACCACTACCATCATCACCACCACCATTACCATCATCACCACCACCACTACCATCACCACCACTACCATCATCACCACCACCACTACAATCATCACCACCACCATTACCATCATCACCATCACTACCATCATCACCACCATCACTACCATCATCACCACGGCAACAATATAAAGCATCACGACTACAACAGGAACCAACAACCACAACAAGAGTAATAACAGCAAAATTGCTACCAGCAACAGTACATGTAGCAGCTGTACCTGCAGCAACAGTAGTACCCACAGCAACGACAGTACCCGCAGCAACAGCCACAACAGTACCTACAGCAACGACAGTACCCGCAGCAACGGCTACAACAGTACCTACAGCAACGACAGTAGCCGCAGCAACAGCCACAGCAATACCCGCAGCAACGACAGCAGCGGTACCCGCAGCAGCCGGAACACCAATTAAAGCATCAGTAACAGCAGCAGCAAAACCAGTACCAGTAGCAATGGCAGAAGTAACAGCAACAAAAGTATGAACAGCGAAAGCCACAAACCCCAGTACCAGCAGACATAGCAGCAAGAACGGCAACAACAGTATCAACGGCACAAGAGAAATCTAAATACGCTGATCTAAGTCATATATATTTCAGAGAATTTGGAATAGATTTCTGCAAAAGAAAATATTTGATAAGAAAAAAAAAAACTTTTCAATCCGTATTGAGATGCAAAATTGGTATCGTGGCCATGATGGCCCGGGAGGCGGGTTTAATGGTGAAGTTATTTCGATTATCTTTCAGCAGCGTAATACGTTAATACATGAGGAACACCATCTGCACACTTACATTAGCAGTAGGAGCAGCAGCAGGTCCAGTAGGAACAGCAACAGCAGTAGCTCCGGTAGCAGAAAAATAGCAGCAACAGTGATTGCAGCAGCAATAGTGATAAGTGATAGCAGTAACAAGTGATAGCAGCAGCAGTAGTGGCAGCAATAGCAGCAACAATAGTGACAGTAGTAGCAGCAACAATAGTGACAGCAGCAGCAGTAGAAGCAACAGTGGCATCGGTAGCAGGAACAACAGCAGCAGCAGATGACGGTGAAAGAGAAGTGGACTCCAGACTCCACTATTTCCCCTCAGGTTGCTCTCCAGCGCAGGTAATTACACTCTCACTCGACTCTTCCTCACTTCTCCTCTTTTACAATTTTCCTTTCGATCCCTTTTTCAATCTGGTATGTTGCGTCTCATCTTCTGTGGCCGGAGCCCAGAGTAAAATATGTCACACTTAATTAACCACTGTCTATCGTGTTCTTCGTGAAACATTTATCCATCTATCATGGTTCGTTCGTGAAGTTCATCCGTCTATCATGTGAAATATGAATATTTCAAACATGACAGACAGATGAAAATAAAACATAATATATTCATATATTATGTTTTATTTTTATCCGTCTGTCGTGTTTTTTCTGAAACATTCATCCATGTAGCACTTCGTGATAGTAGGAGACGTAGGTCTTGTGATGACACTTGTGGTGGTAGTTGCAGTAGTAGTAGTAGTATTTGCTGAGTGATAATAGTAGTTACATTAATAGTAGTGACCTTCATGGAAGGCACCGTAATGCTGGCGCCTGATACTCTTACAGGTTTAGCACTTCTCTCTAAATAATATACTAAGAGATAACCGAGTAATGGCAGTGGCAGTAATATCCTTTCATTTACTTAAACCAGTAAACTGCTTTAATTCCCCCACTTTACATTAAAACAGCTGACAGTTCCCTTCACCTTGGTGCTGATGAAGAGCTTGTGATCCAAGAAATTTTTGAGCTCTCCCATTCCTCGGCTTTAAATTATTTCCAATCATTGCATTTACAAAATATACAGTGATCGAAAACAAAAAATAACTGCACAACATATCGGGCAGTGGTGGTCAAGAGTGATTACTCCTCCCACTTCCCACCCAGTCTCCAGACGACATCCTACCCTTACGGGTTTAACGCGTCTCTGTGACTATAATGGTACTGTATTAAGCGCTAATTTGTGGCTAATACCGGCGATTTTTTTTCTAGTACTGATATGTGCCTTCCTGTTACACCAGCAACACAGGTAGTGCAGCCAGTGTTGTGGCATGGCCAACGGTAAGAACAGCAAGTATCAGGGTTCGACTCCCTGCAGCCACACACACAGCCTGCTGAAGCAGCAGTTGCTCGAACCGGCGTCGACAAACAACCCCCGAACTCCAGGTGACACTCTAGTTTCCCCTTCAAGGAAGGGCTCTTGATCCAAGATACTGGAATTATCTTATTCTTAGATCGAATCTGACTGCCTTCAGTTTCCCTTGGCGCTTTATGACCCCGACTGGTTTAGCACTCCCATTAGTCTAATAATGTGACTGATATAGATGAACTAGTGACAGGGTGTAATTGAACGTAATCTAAGCACATGAGCCTAGTGAAGGGCTCTTCATCCGAGGAACTGGAGCTATCCCTCCCACGGATCAAACTTAATGGCCTCCCATTCCCCAACGGTCAAAAAAGGCTCTTCTTACGAACAATCTTCCATGTTTTCCTAACTTCCTGAGGCAGCGCTGTATGACCCTTGTGGGTTTAGCGCTTAGTTATGATTATAATCTCGAGGCAATACCCAGATCAAACCTGTAAATTATCAGTATTAGAAGTGCTTTCCTTCAGTCTCTGATCCTTCATCAGTCACCTCTGTCACTCCTTAACTTTTATCCCGCACCTCCCTCCTTTCCTCCCCCCATAAAAGTGTCACTGAACCTCTTCGTTCCTCCCTCAGGCGTGGACGCCCTGCAGGTGGAGGCCGCCTCCGTCACCAGCAGTGTGAATGGGCCAGGAATAAAGGGGAAAAGGATCAAGAAGGGAATGTGTCTAGCCCTCCGGCTGGGGACGACCTTAGAAACTACTAAGAGTTGAAGGTTCCTCTCCACGATCACTCTTTGTAATTCGCAGCAGTAAGTATTCAAGGATACCGAGGGTGGTTAAGGAATATATTAAGAGGGTTCTAATGATAGGCAAAATGAAACTGAGAGGGATGCGATGAATCTCTTAAAGTTACAGGAATGAGGGCTGTGAGAATGGTATTGTGAATGGTAAAAGCAGTGGCGTGAGAGGGTAATCCGTGACTGATGAAGGGAGTGTGTAAGGAGTGGGACGGTTATGAGAGGAGGGTATGTGAAGCCTAAAGTGATTTTAGGGGGTCGTTGCTGAGTTGTCGAGGACTTTAAACTGATAGAAGATAGAGGTATGGGTGTGTGTGGGAAACAAACAGGTTATGACACAAGGGATGAAAACAGCAGATATTACCAGAATATCTCAGGAATATGTTTAAAAGACATTATTCATCATAAATTCAGTAATAAATGCAATGGAACTGGTCAACGTACAAATAGAGACAGTAAAGAGCAGCGAGTGACTAGCTCCCTTAAGGCTTACGATACTAATAGTAGGAGTGTAAGACATAAGATAGATTAGCTAAGATTAATTGCATGTGCATGAAGCATAGATAATATTGCTATAACAGAGACCTGGTTCAACCTGAAATAAACAAAGCCTTCTGAATACCGCATACAAACCCATAACTTATTCCACACGATAAGGTCAACAGGAAAGGTGTGGAGTGGCAATGTAAGTCAGAGAAAATTTAAATTATTGCGTCAGACATAGAAGCGTTGGACACAATCTGGCTATAGTTTCTCAAGGGTCGTGAAAAACTAATCTTGGGTGAGAGTTACAAGCTCCCAAACTTTAATAGGGAGTTCAGAAAACTTGTATGAGATTAAATTCATAAGATATCTAGATACGAAAATGTTGTATTAATATTGAGACTTTAACTTCAGACAAATTGACTAGAGCAATCTGACAGGAAATATTGAGACAAGCGACTTTCTTGATACAATCCAGGATTGCTTTTTAAAACAGTTTGTGACAGAATCAACTAGAAGAAATAACCTGTTTGACTTGGTTCTTGCCAGTAAAGAATAGTTAATGGTTAATGATGAGCTTGAGGTAAGCGATCACAAATCACTCATTTTCAATATATCATGGAATTACCTTAATAACTACAGTCAAGTCAATGTCCCAGACTTCTGCTTTACCGATTTCATAGGACTGAGAAATTGCTTGGGTGGGTTAAACTGGAATGACCTAACTATGGGCCAGGTAGGTAGCGATGGTTGCTGATATGACATTTTTCAAAGCATACTTCTAAATGGATAAACAATTGATTAAAGCATCGCATAGGTCAAAAAAGAGGCATTTATAGGCGAATCAAAAGGGGAGGTAGGCAGTTACAAAAACAATATATTCAGAAGAGAAAAAGGAAAAAAGAAAAGCAAAGAGATTATGAGGATAAAGTTGCAATGGATTCGAAGATTAACGTAAAAGGTTTTTCAGGTATACAAGAGTAAGATTAGGGACAAGACTGGCCCACTCAAGTTACTCAGGTCAGCTCACTGACACTGACAAAGAAATGTGTAGAAGCTCTTAACATTCATTTCTCTTCAGTTTTTACGAAATAATAAATTACGTAGAACAGGGCGAAAATAAGTTATGCACGATCAGTGTCACTAGTGACAAGGTTCTTCGACAAATAGATAAATTAAATCCTAACAAATCCCCGGGCCCTGATGAACTGTTTGCAAGAGCATTAAAGGAATGTAAGCAGGAACTTAGCAAACCTTTGGACAGTCTGTTCAACATATCACTACAAACTAGCATAGTGCCAGATCAGTGGAAAATGGCAAATGTGATACCTATCTACAAAGCAGGAGATAGGTATTTAGCTTCGAACTAATAGGCCAACCTCCACTCTGGGGAAAAACTGATGGAATCAATAATTGCCGAAGCTTTTCGTAACTACCTTGAAAGACAAATTGAATAATGACGCTCAGCACGGTTTTACAAAGGGGTGTTTCTGTCTAAGGTATTGGAGGTACATCATGGAAAATGATAATGAGTATATGGACTTAGGCTTTTTACAGAGTTCCACATCGGAGGTTACTGAAGAAAGCAGAGGAACAGGGAATAGTAGAAATATTTTCTTGGTTGACAGATAGACAACAGAGTTTGCATAAACAGGGAGAAATCAGTGGGGGGACGCGTCACAGGCGGTGTTCCACATGGGTCAGTGATGGGCCCCTTATTGTTTACAATTTACATAAATGATATAGATGAGGGAATAAATAGCGATATAAGCAGATGACACCAAAATAGGCCGTCGCATTAATTTTGACGGGGACACTAGAGCGCTGCCGGAAGATCTGAGTAGACTGATACAATGCCCGGAGAAATAGATACAGTTTAATATAGACAAATGCCAAGTTCTAAACGTTGGAAAGAAAAATAACCATGACTAATAAGCTAAATAATCTAGATCTTAATATTACTGATAGCGATAAAGATTTAGGAGTCCTGGTTAGCAGTAATATAGCAGAATTCTTGGCTTCATATCAAGAAGTATAAAGAACAGGAGGTCCGGGTTATTCTTCAACTCTTTATATCATATGTTAGGTCTCACTGAAGTTAAAACGTTGTGTAGTTCTAAAAATAGGTTACACAAATACAGGAGTGAGTGTGAATTGGACCTGCCTAGTGTGGACCAGTATCCCTGCTGCTGTACTCCTTTCTTATGCTCTTATGTCATCAGAGGAAAGTGGAAATTGAAAGGGGATGTTTTTTAGAGTGGAGAGAAGGAAAGTTCTCACCTCTTAGTATTGTGAGGATCTGTAAGGATGAATGAAAGATGTAAAGCAAGGAGAGTAGAGAATGTGAGGGGATAAAAATAGGTTGTGTGATCAGTGGTTAGTATCGAGGGAAGAGGCGCAAATTTCTAGAGGAGAGGAGTGGAAGAGATTGAGGGAGTTTTCCAGGGTTGAAGGGGTATGGCAGAGGGAAAGACAGATTTAACATGTTTTCTAAAATATATTTTATGTAGAATGTCATTAGTGTTTTGCAGTTCCATTTTTAACTAATCTTTGAAAATTATTGCTTTGCTTTAAATAAACATGTAATTAAGTTACATCAATGAAGTTCTAGATATAGATTTTTCACATTTGAAGGAACAAATGATCATAAAATACTACCATGGCAATTACTGACTACGATAATTTTATCAGATTTTCAATATTATAGTATTTAAGAATACAGTGAAAAAGACTGATGATTTTTACCGCACAGGACTCAACCGTTACTGTGTATGCAGTTGCATAACCTATACTATGTTTCAGATGAGGAAAGCAGCAGCGTCCTAGGACCCTACTGACTCTCATCACAAGCAACCTGCACTCCAGCGCAACCTCCTCACAACGACTGCGTGATATCCAGTTTTCCAGTGATCCAGAGAGTGACGTAACCACGCCGGTAACGTACCCAGACTCGCTACCATCGCCACTCGGAGATGAAATATCAGCACTCGACCCAGAGAGCTTCCTCGCATCAATGCCCGACACTCTGGGTACCTTCTAAATTACGCACTAGGCTCATCTCCTCCACACCCTGAAAAAAAAAGTGCCGAAATGACTATAAGCTAAGATCTAAATGTTATAAGCGATGCATTATTACATTTCTAATGGGGTGCATTTCATTTAAATTTTTTATGTTAGTTGGACACTGCAAGAACTCGTTCCACATATGATAATGGAAAATATCCAGTCGAGTTCATTTCTTCAAGTATTTGCTACCGTGAAACCAACAGTTTTCATTTCGATTCACACACAAAATAATAGAAATCAAAAACTCTACACAGAAGTGATGGCTGGCATTTGGTGCTGACAAGTACGGTAGACTAGAAAAAATCATACTCAAACTTATGACGAAATTTAGGTCCATCCTCGACTATCGTCAAGTTGTGGCTTCACGATGGTCTAGGACCGACAGAAATATCAAAAGTTGGTGATTTGCAGGGTATTTACTCCAATCACAATATTGAGACTTGTGTTTTTCAGAGGAAGTCTCTATCCTGACGACTTGTCAGTGATGAGCTGCATCATGTAATAACGACCTGACAACTCAACACTAACAGGTATCTTGTCAGAATAAAGACCAACATGAAATCGCTCTACCATACTTGCACAGCTAAAAAGCCTCCGCTACATGACTGCCAAGAGACGCACAACTGCAGCCAAAATAGGTACAATAACACAATAGGTTCAATAATAATTTTTTCTAATTTTCCAAAATCGAGTAAGTAAATTTAAGAAATTATTCAATCTTCCATTCCTTTCAATTTAGGCATTTAAAAAAATAGGAAATGAAATCAATCAATCAATAAACAGCACAGCAAGACAGAACTGTAGCAAGCTGCCGTGTGAATAAAAATTACAAGTGTACCGTTAAAATATTAGTATATCACAAACCGGTATGTTTATATATATATATTATATATATATATATATATATATATATATATATATATATATATATATATATACACATATATATATACACGTATGCTATCCTAGCCTATCCTACAATATCCCACACTATCCTAGGTTAACCCAGCATATCCTAGCCTATCCAACACTATCCTAGCGTATTCTACCTTATCCCACATTATTCTAGGGTATCCTAGCCTATCCTACACTATCCTTGGCTATTCAAACCTATCCTAGGCTATCCCAGCCTATCCCTCACTATCCTAGAGTATCTTAGCCTTTCCCACACTATACTTGGATATTTAAACATATCCTAGGCTATACCAGCCTATCCTACACTCTCCTAGTCTATACCAGCCTATCTTGGCCTGTCCCACACTATCCTAGGGTATCTTAGCCTATCCCCACACTATACTTGGGTATTTAAACATATCCTAGGCTATCCCACTATCCTAGGCTATCCCAGCCTAATATAGCCTATCCCATACCATCCTAGGCTATCCTAGCTTATTCCTCACTATACTAGGCTATCAAAGCCTATCCCACTATCCTACGCTAACCCAGCCTAACCTGGCGTATCCCACACTATCCTAAGCCATCCCAGCCTATCTCCCACTATCCAAGGCTAACCCAGTATATCCTTGCCTATCCCACTATCCTAGGATATCCCAGCCTATCCCACGCTATCCTAGCATATCCCCCACTATCCTAGGCTAACCCAGAATATCCTAGCCTATCCTACACTATCCTAGGGTATTCTAGCCTATTCCCACACTATCCTAGAATATCCCAGCCTATCCCACACTATCCTAGGCTATCGCAGCCTATCCTAGGCTATGCAAGCCTATCCCACGCTATCCTAGCCTATCCCACAGTACCCTAGCCTGTACGAGCTTATCCCATACTATCCTAGGCTATCCCAGCCTATTCTACATTATTCTAGGTAATCAAAGCCTTTCTTTTACTATCCTAGGCTATCCTACAGCATTCTAGGATGTTCTAGCCTATTCCACACTATCCTATCCAGTTTTATCCTGCACTATCCTAGGCTATTCCATTATCCAAGGCTATCCTAACCTCTCCCAAACTATCCTAGCCTTTCCCACACTATTCTAGGCTGTCCCAGCCTATCCTAGCTTATCACATTATCCAACCCTGTGCCAGCTTATCCCATACGATACTAGGATATCCTAGCCTATCTCACGCTATACTAGGCTATCCAAGCCTATCCCACTAACCTAGGCTATAGTAGGCTAAATCAGCATATCCTAGCCTATCCCACACTATCCTAAGGTATTCTAGCCTATCCCACTATCCTAGGATATCCCAGCCAATCCTGGCCTTTGGCACCCTGTCCTAGGTTATCCCAGCCTATCCTAGCCTATATCACATTATTCGAGGCTATGCCAGCCTATCCTAGCCTATCCCAAACGATCCTAGGCTATCAAAGCCTATCCCACACTATCCTAGCATATCCCACACGATCCTAGACAAACCCAGCATATCCTAATCTATCCCACACTATCCTTGGGTATTCTAGCCTATCCCACTACCCTAGGATATCCCAGCCTATCCTGGTCTATCCCTCACTATCCTAGGCCATCCCAGCCTATCCAACACTATCCTAAGCTAACCCAGCATATCCTCCTATCCCGCACCATTCTAGGCCATCTCAGCCTATCCTAACCTATCCCACACTGATAGACTATCCCAGCCTATCATAGCCTATCCCACATTATCCTAGGCTATCTCAGCCTATCCCACACTATACTAGGCTATCCCAGCCTATCGGACTCTCTCCAAGGTTATCCCACCGTGTCCTAGCTTACCCCACACTATCCTAGGATATAGTAGCCTATCCCACTATCGTAGGCTATCCCAGAATACCCGAGACTATCCCAACCTATCCCATACTATCCTTGGCTATCCTAGCCTATCCCACTATCCTAGGCTATCCCGGCCTATCCTAGCCTATCGCACACTATCCTAGGCTATCCCAGCCTATATCACATCCTAGACTATGCCAACCTATCCCATACTATCCAAGGCTATTCTAGCTTATCCCTCACTATCCTAGCGTATCCTAGCATATCCCACATTATCCTAGCCTACCCCACACTATCCTAGACAATCCCAGCCTATCCTAGCCTATACCATACAATCCCAGGATGTTCCAGCCTATCTTAGCCTATACCACAATCCTAGGATGTTCCAGCCTATCCTCTCCTATCCCACTATCCTAGCCTACTCCACACTATCCTGGCCTATCCCACTCCTAGGGTATTCCAGCCTATCCAAAACTATCCTACACTATCTTACGCTATACCAGCCTACCCTAGCTTATTCCACTATCCAAGCCAATCCCTCACTACCCTAGGCTCTAATAGCTTATCACACTATACTAAGCTATCCCAGTCTATGCTAGCCTATCCCATACTATCCGAGGCTATCCCAGCATATCCCACATTATCCTAGCATATCCCTCCCTATCTTAGGGTAACCCAGCATATCCTAGCCTATCCCACACTATCCTAGGGTATTCTAGCCTATCACACACTATCCTAGGCTATCCCAGCCTATCCCACTATCCTAGGATATCTCAGCCTATCATGATCTATCCCACGGTATCCTAGCATATCCCCCATTATCCTAGGCTAACCCAGAATATCCTAGCCTATCCCACACTATCCTAGGATATCCCAGCCTATCCCACACTATCCAAGGGTATTTTACCCTATCCTAGCGTATCCTACACTATCCTAGGCTATCCCACACTATCCTAGGCCATTCCAACCTATCCCACATTATCCTAGGCTATTCTAGCTTACCCACACTATCCTAGCGTATCCCACACTATCCTTGGCTACCCCATCCTATCCTAGGCTATGAAACCCTATCCCCCACTATCCTAGGCTAACCCAGAATATCCTAGCCTATCCCATACTATTCCACATTATTCTAGGTTATCCTAGCCTATCCTTTACTATCCTACAGTATTCTAAGATGTTCTAGCCTATTACACACTATCATATCCTATCCAGTTTTATCCTGCACTATCCTAGGTTATCGCACACTATCCTTGCTATTTAAACCTATCCTAGGCTATCTCACTATTCTAGACTATCCTAGCCTTTCGCACACTATCCTAGGCTGTCCCAGCCTATCCTAGCTTATCACATTATCCAACCTTATGCCAGCATATCCTAGCCTATCCTACATTATCCTAGGGTATTCTAGCCAATCCCACTATCCTAGGATATTCCAGACAATCCTGGCCTTTGGCACCCTGTCCTAGGGTATCCCAGCCTATCCTAGCGTATCCCAGCCTATCCTAGCCTATATCACATTATCCGAGGCTATGCCAGCCTATCCCATACGATCCTAGGCTACGCTAGCCTAACGCACGATATCCTAGGCTATCCAAGCCTATCCCACACTATCCTAGGATATCCCAGCCTATCCCACACTATTCAAAGGTATTTTACCCTATCCTAGCATATCCTACACTATCCTAGGCTATCCCAGCCTATCCCACACTATCCTAGGCTATTCCAACCTATCCCACATTATGCTAGGCTATCCCAGCCTATCGCACATTATCCTAGGCTATCCCACACACTCCAAGGTTATCCCACCGTGTCCTAGCTTACCCCACACTATCCTAGGCTTTCCTACATTATCCTAGGCTATCCCGGCCTATCCTAGCCTATCGCACACTATCCTAGGCTATGCCAGCCTATCCTAGCCTATACCACATTATCCTAGGCTATGCCAGCCTATCCCACACTATCATAACGTACATCATATTGTATCTCTCACTATCCTAGGCTAACCAAGCGTATCCTAGCCTATCCCACACTATCCTAGCGTATTTATTTTAACCTATCCCACTCTATTCTAGGCCATCCCAGCCTATCGTAGCGTAGCCCACACTATCCTAGGCTATCCTAGATTATCCCATACTATCCTTGGGTATCCTAGCATATCCCACTATCCTAGGGTATCCTAACCTACCCAACACTATCCTAGCCTATCCCACACTATCCTAGGCAATCCCAGCCTATCCTAACCTATACCACACAATCCTAGGATGTTTCAGCCTATCCTAGCCTATACCACACAATCCTAAGATGTTCCAGCCTATCCTCTCCTATCCCACTATCCTAGCCTATTCCACACTATCCTAGCATATCCTGGCCTATCCCCCTATCCTAGGATATCCAAGCCTATCCTGGCCTATCCCACGCTATCCTAGCATATCCCCCACTATCCTAGGCTAACCTGGAATATCATAACCTATCCCACACGATCCTAGATTAACCCAGCATATCCTAATCTATCCCACACTATCCTAGGGTATTCTAGCATGTCCCACTACCCTAGGCTATCCCAGCCTATCCCACACTATGCTTGACTATTTAAACACATCCTAGTCTATCCCACTATCCTTGGCTATCCCAGCCTATCCTAGCCTATCCCACACTATCCTAGTCTATCCACCCTATCCTGGCCTGTCTCACACTATCCTAGAGTATCTTAGGCTATCCCACTATCCTAGCCTATCCCACACTATCCTAGACTATCCCAGCTTATAACACACTGCCCCAGCCTATCCTAGCCTATATCACATTAACTGAGGCTATGCCAGCATATCCTAGGCTATCCCATACCATCCTAGGATATCCTAGCTTCTTCCACACTATCCTAGCCTGACCTGTCTTATCCTGCACTAACCTAGGCTATCCCAGCCTATCCCACATCCTTGGCTATTTAAACCTATCCTAGCCTATCCCACACTATCCAAAGGTATCCTAGCCTCTCCTAACCACCTAGGCTATCCCAGCCTATCCTAGCCTTTTCACACTATCCTAGGGTATCATAGCCTATATCACATTACCCGAAGCTATACCAGCCTATCCTAGCCTATCACATGCGATCCTAGGCTATGCTAGCCTATCCTAGGATATCCCACACTATCCTAGGTTTTCCTAGCATATCCCACACGATCCTAGACTAACTCAACATATCCTAATCTATCCCACACTATTTTATGGTATTCTAGCATATCCAACAGTATCCTAGGCCATCCCAGCCTATCCTACACTAACCCAGCATATCCTAGCCTATACATACAATCCTAGGTTATTCTAGCCTATCCTGACGTATAGTGCACTATTCTGGGCTATCCCAGCCTATCTGGCCTATCCCACATCATCCTAGGCCATCCCAGCCTATCCCATACTATCATAGGCTATTCTAGCTTATCCCACACTATCGTAGGCTATCCCACCTATCGTAGCCTATCCCACATTAACCCAACATATCCCACACTATTGTAGGCTATCCCAGCCTGTCCTAGAGTACCCTATACTATCCAAGGCTATACCAGCCTATCCTAGCTTATTCCAGTATCCAAGACTATCCTAGCCTATCCCTCACTATTTTACCGTATCCTAGGCTATGCCAGCCTAACCCATACTATCCTAGCCTATCCTTCACTATCCTAGGCTTTCCCAGCCTATCCCACACTATCCTAGACCATCCCATCCTATCCTAGCATATCCCACACTATATTCTAATCTAGGTTATCCTAGCCTATCGAACAATCCTATGTTATCCTAGCCTATCTTACACTATCCTAGGCAATCCCAGCCTACCCTACTCTATATCACACAATCCCACTATCCTAGGCTATCCCCCACACTCCTAGGCTATACCAGCCTATCCTAGCTTATTCCGCTATCCAAGGCAATCCTAGCTTATCCCTCACTATCCTAGCCTATCACACTATCCTAGGCTATCCCTGTCAGTTAGTCTATCCCATACTATCCTAGGCTATCCTAGCCTATCCCACTATCCTAGGCTACCCCAGCCTATCCTACCATATCCCACACTATCTTAGGCTATCCTAGCCTACCCTACACTATCACAAGCTATCCTTGCTTATCCCACACTGTCCTAGGGTATCCCAGCCTGTCCCACATTATCCTAGGCTATCCCAGCCTATCCCACACTATCCTAGGCTATGCGAGCATATCCTAGCCTATCCCACTCCTAGGCTGTCCCAGCCTATCCTAGTTATCCTACACTATCCTAGGCTATCCCATCATATCGTAGCCTATCCCACTCCTACGGTATCACAGCCTAACCTAGACTATTCTACACTATTCTAGGCTATCCTAACCTAGCCCACACTATCCTAGGCTATCCCAGCCTGTCCCACAGTATCCTAGACTATAACAGCCCATCCCACACTATCGTAGGCTATGCTAGCATATCTTAGCCTATGCCCACTCTCCTACGCCATCCCAGCATATCCTAGCCTATCCAACACTACCCTAAGCTATTATAGCTTATCCCACACTACGCTAGGCTATCCTAGCCTGTCCCACAGTATCCTAGGCTATCCCAGCCTATCCCACATTATCCTGGACTATAACAGCCCATCCCACACTTCGTAGGCTATGCTAGCATATCCTAGTCTATCCCCACTCTCCTAGGCCATTCCAGCATATCCTAGCCTATCCAACACTACCCTAAGCTATTATAGCTTATCCCACACTACACTAGGCTGCCCTAGCCTATCGCACACTATCCTAGGCTATCCCACTCTATGCTAGCCTATCCCATTCTATCCTAGGCTATCCCAGCCTATCCTAGGATACCCTAGCTTATCACACTCCTAGGCTATCCTATCCTAGCCCACACTATCCCTAGCCTATCCCACTCATCTAGGCTATCCCAGCCTATCCTAGATTATCCTAAACTATCCCAGCCTATTCTAGCACATCCCACACTATCCCACTCTCCTAGGCTATCCCTGCCTATCCTAGATTATCCTAAACTATCCCAGTCTATTCTAGCATATCCCCCACTACCCTAAGCTATCTTAGGCTATTCTAGCCTATCCTAGCTTATCCCACACTATCCTAGGGTATTCCAGCCTGTCCCACAGTATCCCAGGCTATCCCAGCCAATCCCACACTATCCTAGGCTATCCCAGGATATCCTAACCCATCTCACACTATTCTAGGCTATCCCAGCCTGTCCTGCATTATCCTAGACTATCCTCACTATCTTAGCCTATTCCACAGTATCCTAGGCTATCCTAGCCTATCCCATATTGTCATAGATTATCCCAGCCTATCCCTCACTATTCTAGCCTATTCCTCAGTATCCTAGTCTATCCCACTCTCTTATGCTATCCCAGACTATCCTACACTATACTAGGCTATCCCAGCTTATCCTAGCCTATTCCACATTATCCTAGTTTATCCCTCACTATCCTAGCCAATCCCCACTATCATAGGGTAGCCTAGCATATCCCACACTATCCTAGGCTATCCCAGCCGATCCTTGGGTATTCCTCACTATCCTCAGGGTATCCTAAGGTATTCCTCACTATCCTCAGCCTATCAAACTATCTTATAGTATCGTAGAATATTCCACACAATTCTTGACTATCCTAGGTTATTCTACAGTATTCTAAGATATCCTAGCCTATCCTGTTTTATCCTACACTATCCTAGGCTATTCTAGCCTATCGCACATTATCGTTGGCTATTTTAACCTATCCTAGGCTATCCCAGCCTATATCACATTATGCAAGGCTGTCCAAGCCTATCCCACACTATCCTAGGGTATTCTAGCCTATCCCACAATCCTAGGCTATCCCAACCAATCCTGTCATTCTATCCTAGGATACCCCAGCCTATCTTAGCCTATATCAATATCCGACGCTATGCCAAACTATCCCATACGATCCTAGCCTATCCCACGCTATTCTAGGTTATCCAATTCTATCCCCCACTATCTTAGCATACCCCACACTATCCTAGGCTACTCCAGCATATCCAAACTATCCTAGGGGATTCTAGGCTATCCCACACTATCCCAATATCCTATTGTATCCCACACAATCCTAGGGTATTCTAGCCTATCCTAGGCTATCCCAGCCTATCCCGCAATATCCTAGGCTATCCCAGCCTATCCCAAACTATCGTAGGCTAACCCAGTCTATCCCACACTGTAGTAGGCTATTCCAGCCTATGCCAGATTATCCTAGGCTATCCAAGTCTATCCCACACCATCGTAGACTATCCTAGCCTATCCCACACTCTCCAAGGCTAACCCACCGTATCTTAGCGTACCCCACACTATCCTAGGTTATCTTGGCCTATTCCAGACTACCCCACATTATCCTAGTCTATCCCAGTCTATCCGAGGCTATCCTATACAATTCTAGGGTATTCCACCCTATCCTAGGCTATACTAGCCTATCCTACACTATCCTTGGCTATCCTAACCTATCCTACACTATCTTAAGCTGTCTCAGCCTATCCCACACTATCGTAGGCTGTCCCACACTGTCCCAGGTTATCCCAGCATGTCCTATCGCGCACTGTCCCAGGCTATCCAAAACTACCCTAAGCTATCCTAGCCTATCTCGCACTATCCTAGGTTATCCCAGCCTATCCTAGCTTTTATCACATCCTAGGCTACGTCAGCCTATCCTAGCCTATCCCACACTATCCTAGTCTTTCCAAGCCTATCCCCCACTATCCTACGGTATTCTAGCCTATCCCACAGTATCCTAGGTTTTCCCAGCTTATCCTGGCCTATCTCACACTATCCTAGGCCATCCCAGCCTATCCTAGCATATCCTACACTATCAGAGGCTATCCTAGATTACCCTAGCATTTCCCAAACTATCCTTGGGTATCCTAGCTGTACTCTATCCTAGGTTATCCTAGCCTATCCCACACAATCCTAGGTTATCCTAGCCTAACCCACACTATCGTAGGCAATCCCAGTTTATCCTAGCTTATCCCACTATCCTAGGTTATCCTAGCATATCCTAGCCTATCCCACTCTCCTAGGGTGTCCCAGCCCATCCTAGACTATCCTACACTATCCTAGGCTGTACCAGCCTATTCTAGCTTATTCCACTATCCAAGGCTATCTTAGCCTACCCTTCACTATCCTAGGCTTTCCCAGTCTATCCCACACTATCCTAAGCTATTCCAGCCTGTCGTACACTATCCTAGGCTATCCTAGCCTATTCCACACTATCCTAGGCTATCCCAGCCTATCCTAGCCTATCCCACACTATCCTAGAGCATCCTAGCCTATCTTGCACTATTCTTGGCTATCCTAGATCATAATAGCCTATCCCAGAGTATCCTAGGCTATCGTAACCTATCCAACACTATCCTATGTATCCCAGCCTATCCCACATTATGCTAGGCTATTCTACAGTATTTTAGGATATCCTATCCTAATCTAGCCCACACTATGCTAGGCTATTCCATCCTATCCGATCATATCACAGCCTATCCTACGCTATCCCCCACTATCCTTGGCTATCGTAACCTATCCTAGGCTATCCCACACTATCTTAGGCTATCCCAGCCTTTCCCACACTATCCTAGGCTGTCCCACACTGTCCTAGGCTATCCCAGCATGTCCTATCCCACACTACCCTAGGCTATCCAAAACTATCCTATGCTATCCTAGGTATACCGGCCTATCCTAGCCTATCGCACATAATCTTAGCCTATCCCACACTATCCTAGTTTTTCCAAGTCTATCCTACACTATCATAGGCGAACTCAGCGTATCCAAGCCTATCCCACACTTTCCTACGGTATTCTAGCCTATCCCACAGTATCCTAGGCATTCCAAGCCTATCCTAGCATATCCCACACTATCAGAGGCTTCCCAGATTACCCTAGCATATCTCATACTATTCTTGGGTATCGTAGCATATCCCACACAATCCAAGGTTATCCTAGACTAACCCCCACTAATTTAGGCAATCCCAACCTATACCACATTATCCTTGACTATCCCACACTATCCTAGCCTACTGCACACTATCCTAGACTATCCTAGGATATCCTAGTGTATGCCACTCTCTTCTAGGGTATCCTAGCCTATTCTAGACTATCCTTCACTATCCTAGGGTATACCAGCCTATCCTAGCTTATTCCACTATCCAAGGCTATCCTAGCCTATCCCTCACTATCCTAAGCTATCCACACTATCCTAGGCTATTCTAGCCTAACCCACAATATCCTAGGCTATCCCAGCCTATTGTACCATATCCCATCCTATCCTACCATATCCCACACCATCTTAGGCTATCCTAGCCTATCCCTCACTATTCTAGGTTATAGCTTTTCACACACTATCCTAGGCTCTCTTTCACTATTCTTGGCTACCCTAGCTTATCCCACACTAGTCTAGGCACCCCTATCACACTATCCTAGGCGATTCCAGCCTATCTTACACTATCCTAGCGTATCCCACACTATCCTAGACTATCCTATCCCGCACTATTCTTGGCTATCCTAGGTTATCCTTGCCTATTCCACACTATCCTAGCCTATCCTGTCTTATCCTGCACTATCCTAGGCTATCCCAGCATATCATACATGCTTGGCTATTTAAACCTATCCTAGCCTATCCCCCACTATCCAAAACTATCCGAGCCTCTCCCAAACTATCCTAGACTATCCCAGCCTATATCACATTATCCGATGCGATCCTAGGCTATGCTAGTCTATCCTAGGATATCAAAGCATATCCCACACTATCCTAGCATATCCCACACGATCCTAGACTAACCCAACATATCCTAATCTATCCCTCACTATCCGAGGGATAGATAGGGTATCCTAGCCTATCCCACAGTATCCGAGGCCATCTCAGCCTATCCCACACTATCCTAGGCTAACTCAGCATATCCTAGCCTATACCCCACAATCCTAGGGTATTCTAGCCAATCCTAGCGTATACATTACACTATCCAAGGCTATTTCAGCATATCTGGCCTATCCCGCACCATCCTAGGCCATCCCAGCCTATCCTACATTATCATAGGCTATTCTAGCTTATCCCACACTATCCTAAGCTACCCTATGATATGCTAGCTTATCCCACACTATCATAGGATATCCCAGCCTGTCCCAGAGTATCCCAGGCTATCCCAACCTATCCCACACAATCATAGGCTATACCAGCCTATCCTAGCCTACCCCACACTATCCTAAGCTATTCCATCTTATACTAGCCAAACGCACAATATCATAGGCTATCCCAGCCTATTCGACACTATCATATAGCATCCTAGCCTATCTTGCACTATTCTTGGCTATCCTAAATCATAACCTGTCCCAGAGTATCCTAGGCTATCGTAACCTATCCCACACTATCCTATGTATCCCAGCCTATCCCACATTATACTAGGCTATTCTATAGTACTCTACGATATCCTATCTCATCCTGCACTATCCTAGGCTATCACAGCCTATCCTAGCCTATGTCTCACTATCCTAGCCTAGCCCACACTATGCTAGGCTATCCCAGCCTATCCTATCATATCACAGCCTATCCTACCTTATCCTGGGGTATCTTAGCCTATCCCACACTAATCTTGGCTATTGTAACCTATTATAGGCTATCCCACACTATCGTAAGCTATCTCAGCCTTTCCCACACTATCCTAGGCTGTCCCACACTGTCCTAGGCTATCCCAGCAATCCTATCCCACACTATCCTAGGCTATCCAAAACTATCCTAGGCAATCCCAATCTATCCTAGCCTAACCCAGCATATCCAAGCCTATCCCATGCTATCCTACGGATTCTAGCCTATCCCACGGTATCCTAGGAATTCCCAGCCTATCTTGGCCTATCCCACACTATCCTAGGCCATCCCAGTCTACCCCACACTATCAGAGGCTATCCCAGATTACCCTAGCATATCCCATACTATCCTAGGTTATCCTAACCTAACCCACACTATTGTAGAAAATCCTAACCTATCCTAGCCTATACCACATCCTAGGCTATGCCACACTATCCTTGGTTATCCCACACTATCCTAGGCTAGCCTATGCCACTCTTCTAGGGTATCCCAGCCCATCCTAGACTATCCAACACTATCCTAGGCTACACCAGCCTATCCCAGCTTATCCCACACTATCCTAACCTATCACACTATCCTAGGCTATCCCAGCCAATCCTACTATATCCCACACTATCCTAGGCTATACTAGGATATACTAGCCTGTCCTACACTATCCTAGCCTATCCCACTCTCCTGGCTATCACAGCCTATCATAGATTATCCTACATTATCCTAGGCTATCCCTGCCTATCCCTCACAATCCTAAGGTATCATAGCCTATCCCACACAATCCTAGGCTATCCCACACTATTCTAGGCTACCCTAGCCTATCCCAAACTAGGTTACCCTAGCTTATCACACACTATTCTAGGCTATTCCAGCCTACCCTACACTATCCTAGCCTATCCCACACTATCCTAGGCTATCCCAGCCTATCACACAGTATCGTAGAGTACCCTAGGCTATCCTAATTATAACAGCGTAGCCTAGAGTATCCTAGCCTATCCCACACTATCCTAGGCTATCCCAGCCTATCCCACATTATTCTAGCCTATCCTACAGTATTCTAGGATATCTTAGCACGTTCCACACTATCCTATGCTATACCAGCCTATCCCACACTATGCTAGACTATCCCAGGCAATCCTAGTATAACCCCCACTATCCTAACCTATCCCAGCGTATCCTAGCCTATCCTAGGTTATCCCACAATATCCTAGGCTATCCTAACCTATACCACACTATCCTAGCCTATTCCCCACTATCCTAGGAAATCCCAGCCTATCCCACACTATCCAAGGTTATTCGACACTATCCTAGGCTATCCCACCGTATCCTAGCCTACCTCACACAATCCTAGGCTACCCCACACTATCCTAGCATATACTAGCCTATACCACACTCTCCTAGGGTATCCCAGCCTATCCTTCACTATTGTACTTTATATTAGCTTTTTCCACTATCCTACGTTATCCCAACCTCTCCCATACTATCCTAGGCTATCCTAGATTATCACAGTATCCTAGCCTAGTTCACACTATCCCAGCCTATCCTAACATATCTCACACTATCCTAGCTTATCGCACACTATCATAGGGTATGCCAGAATATCCTAGCTTGGCCTACAGTAACCTAGGCTATCCCAGCCTATCTCACATTATCCTAGGCTATAACAGCCCATCCCGCATTATCATAGGCTATCCCCACCTATTCCACACTGTCCTAGGCTATCCAACCCTATTCCACACTATCCTAGGCTACTCCACCCTCCTCACTATCCTATGGAATCCTAGCCTATTACATTATACGAGGCTATCCTAGCCTACCCCTCACTATCCTACCCTATTGCACTATCCTAGAATATCCCAACCTAGCCTATCCCACACAATCATAGCTTATCCCACACTATCCTAGCCTATCGTACACTATCCTAGGTTATCCTAGCCTGTCCCTCACTATCCTACCCTATTACACTATCCTAGACTATCCCAACCTATCCTAGCCTATCCTACACTATCCTTGGCTATCTTAACCTGTCATAGCCTATCCCACACTATCGTAGGCTGTCCCCCACTGTCCCAGGCTATCCCAGCATGTCCTATCGCGCACTGTCCCAGGCTATCCAAAGCTACCCTGAGCTATCCTAGCCTATCGCACTATCCGAAACTGTCCCAGCCTATTCTAGCCTATCCCACACTATCCTAGTCTTTCCAAGCCTATCCTATCCTACCCCACACTATCCTAGTCTTTCGAAGCCTATCCCACACTATCCTAGGCTAACCCAGCGTATCCAAGCCTATCCCACACTAACCTACGGTATTCTAGCCTATCCCACAGTATCCTAGGTTTTCCCAGCCTATTCTGACCTATCCCACACTATCCTAGGCCATCCCAGCATATCCCACACCATCAGAGGCAATCCTAGATTACCTTAGCATTTCCCAAACTATCCTTGGGTATCCTAGCCTATTCCACGCTATATTGTTCTATCCTAGGTTTTCCACACAATCCTAGGTTATCCTAGATTAATCCACACTATCGTAGGCAATCCCAGTTTATCCTACCTTATCCCATTATCCTAGCCTATCCCACTCTCCTAGGGTGTCCCAGCCCATCCTAGACTATCCTAGGCCATACCAGCCTATCCTAGCTTATGCCACTATCCAAGGCTATCTTAGCCTATCCTTCACTATCCTAGGCTTTCCCAGCCTATCCTACACTATCTTAAGCTTTCACACTATCGTACGCTAGCCTAGCCCACACTATCCTAGACTATCCCAGCCTATCCTACCATATCCCCCACTATCCTAGGCTATTGCAGCCTATCCTACATTATCCTGCACTATGCTAGGCTGTTCCAGGCCTACCCCTCACTATCCTAGCCTATGTTAGCCTATCCAATACTATCCTATCCCAGCCTCTCCCACACTATCCTAGGATTTCCTAGCCTATCACACTTTCATAGGCTATCCTAGCCCACACTATCCCAGCCTATCCTAACCCCTCACTATCCTAACCTATGTTAGCCTATCCAATACTATCCTATCCCAGCCTCTCCCACACTATCCTAGGATTTCCTAGCCTATCACACTTTCATAGGCTATCCTAGCCCACACTATCCCAGCCTATCCTAACATATCAGACATATAATGGCCTACAGTATCCTAGCCTACCTCACTATCCTAGGCAATCCTACCCTGTCCCACATTACCCTAGGCTATCCCAGCCTATTCCATACTATCCTACCCTATTCCACACTATCGTAGGCTATTCCAGTGTCTCCTAGCCTATTCCACTATCCAATAGTATCCTAGCCTATCCTGTACTATCCTAGGGTATCCTAGCTTATTACTCTAACCTAGGCTATCCTAGCCTACCCCTCACTATCTTAGGCTATCCTACCCTATTACACTATCCTAGACTATCCCAAACAATCATAGGCTATCCCACACTATCCTAAGCTATTCCAGCCTGTCGTACACTATCCTAGGTTATCCTAGCCTATTCCACACTATCTTAGGCTATCCCAGCTCATACTAGTCAAATGCACAATATCATAGGCTATCCCAGCCAATCCTAGCCTATCCCACACTATCCTAGAGCATCCTAGCCTATCTTGCACTATTCTTGGCTATCCTAGATCATAATAGCCTATCCCAGAGTATCCTCGGCTATCGTAACCTATCCCACGCTATCCTATGTATCCCAGCCTATCCCACATTATGCTAGGCTATCCTATAGTACTCTAGGATATCCTATCTCATCCTGCTCTATCCTAGGCTATCACAGCCTATCCTAGCCCACATGCTAGGCTATCCCATCCTATCCGTTCGTATCACAGCCTATCCTACGCTATCCCACCCTATCCCCCACTATACTTGGCTATCGTAACATATCCTAGGCTATCCCACACTATCTTAGGCTATCTCAGCCTTTCCCACACTAACCTAGGCTGTACCCCCACCCCATCCTAGTTTTTCCAAGCCTATCCCCCCTATGGGGGCCAAAACTCGGGACCCAATTTTACATTTTTGGTATTCTGGCCACCCCACAGACCCCAGGCTTTCCCAAACCCCACCCTAGCATATCCCCCCTATCAGAGGTTTCCCCAGATTCCCTGGCATATCTCATACTATTTTTGGGTATCGAGCATATCCCACAAACCCAAAGGTTATCCTGGATTTAACCCCCCACCAATTTGGAAAAACCCTATCTTGGCCTATACCACTTTTCCTTTTGGGCTACCCCAAAATATCTTTTGTTACCCCACACTACCCCAGGTTTTACCCTAGCATACCCAAAAGGATGGCACCTCAATTTTTACCCTTCCCTACCCAAAAATTTTACCACTACCCTGGCTTATCCCACTACCCAAAGGGCCCACCTTCCCTTTCCCCCTCACTACCCTGGGCCCATCCCCCCAACCCTAGTCTATCACTTACCCCGGGCCCTTTCTGGCCGGCCCAAAAATCTGGGCCCATCCCAGCCTTCTTCCCTTTCCCAGCCTATCCACCATACCCCACACTACCCTAGGGCATCCCAAAGGAAAACCCCTAGCCTGTTTACACCATCCTGGGTTTACCCACCTCCTGGCTCCCCCGGCTCATCATGGGTTTTATCCCCACTTTCCTGGGTTTCCCCGGCCTACCCCTCACTGTTCTGGGTTATCCCTATCCCCTACCCTGGGCCCTGCCCACACTTTTTCTAGGCTCCCCCAACCCTATCCACTCTATACTAGCCTACCCTTTAATATCCTAGATTACTGTACAGTTTTTTAGGATAGCGTATTCCACACTATTCTAGCCTATCCTGTAATATCCTGCACTATCCTAGGCTATCCCTACCCTCCTGCTTGGCTTTTAAAACCTATCCACCCCACACTATCCAAAAACTATCCGGCCCCCCAAAACCTCTCTAGGCATCCCACCCTCCCCCACCCTTTTGGCACACCCCCCAAGGGGATTCCCCTGGCCTATATCAACCCCGGGGCTATGCCAGCCTATCCCATGCGATCTTAGACTATGCTAGCCTATCTCATGTGAGCCTAGACTATGCTTGCCTATCCTAGGATATCCAAGCATATTCCACACTATCCTAGGCAATCCTAGCATATCCCACACGATCCTAGCCCTCCCAACATACCCAAAATTTTCCCCACACTACCCTGGGATGGTGGGGGAAAATAGGGGACCCCACCCTACCCCACACTATCCTAGGCCATCCCAGCCACCCCTACACTACCCCCTAACCCCGGCCTTTCCCCAGCCTATCCACAAATCCTAGAATACCCCTGGCCTACCCCAGTGTATAGTACACTACCCGGGGGCCCATTCGGCCCCCTACCCTGCCCTTCCCCGCACCATCCTAGGCCGCCCTATTTTCCCACACAATAAAGGCTTTCTGGCCCCATCCCACACTACCCTGGCTATCCAAGGATTACTGGCCTACCCCATCCCATCCAAACTTATCCCACACTACCCTGGGGTTTCCCCAGCCTGCCCCACAGATCCTGGGGGCCACCCCAAAATACCCCACAATCAAGGCTTACCAGCCTATCCGGCCCCCCCATACCCTAACCCTATTCCATCTTATACTAGCCAAACGCACAAATCTGGACCCCACCTATTCACCCCATCAAAAGCATCTTACCCTATTTTGGGCACTATTTTCTATCAAAATTAAAACCTGTCCCAGAGTACCCTTAGGTTATCGAAAACCTTCCCCCTACCCTCAAAAAACCCCAGCCTACCCACATTATACTGGGGTTATTTTATAAAATTTCTTTATACTCTTTCCTTTTTGCATTACCCTTGGGTTATGATCCCTTTTTCTACCCTTATTTCCCATCTATGCATTTTTTAGCCTTTTCCTATCATATCAAAAAGCCTTCCTACCTTTCCGGGGGTATCTTAGTTATCCAAAACCCCCTTGGTTTTCCCTTATTTTTCCCCACACAAATC
>NC_091342.1:23800938-23928438 GCF_038502225.1 Cherax quadricarinatus | reverse complement strand
TCTGTCACTAAGACCCTTCTTCTCCCTTCTCTCCCAACACTTCCTGGGATGACTGTATGCCTCCTTCTCTCCGCCCTGAATTTATGCACCCTCATTGCCATCCAATTCTACTTCATCCTTTTTAAATGGCCATACCACTGCAAGAACCTCCCCTCCACCCTTTGAATTAATACCTTTAGTAACTCCACACTGTCTTCTAGTTTCTGTGCTCGTAATTCTTCATAACATTCACATTACTCATTATTCTCAAAAAGGCATTTAAATCCACTGATTGCATTCTCCTTCTTGCTGCAGCATTTAAAGACCATACTTCACACTTAAACTTCTTTCTTTCTACAGATGCCTCAGTACACCACTTTTATTTTTTCTCCTACTCATAGTCTATTTTATGGTTCACCTTGTCTTTCATAGATCCATCTGCTGACCTTCCACTCCCAAATTTTATTTTTATTATTATTATTAACCCTTAAACTGTCCAAACATAGATCTACGTTTTCACTGCCACTGCTCTGAATATTTTGAAAAATAAAAAAATAATTTTTTTATTAAATTAAAGAGGGCAATTTTCTGTGTGTCATAAGACTAATAAAAATTTTTTAGGACTAGTACTTACTGAGATATAAGACAGCAAAGTTGGTGCTGTATGCTCACCTGACAGCAACATGGAGTCCTGCCACTTGCAGAAGTGTTGTCGATATATCTTTTGTCTTGTTTTTATTTTAATTTATATAATTTTTATGTTCTGATAAATACAATTGTCTAGAAATATATACAAAATATTTATAGGTCTCAGCAATGTTATAGACATGCTGGAGTATACAGTGGTCCCTCAATTATCGTCCCTAATCCATTCCTGGAAGTGGGACTGTTATCGAAATAGACGATTTTCGAATCAGTTTTCCCCATAAGAAATAATGTAAATACAATTAATCTGTTCCTGACACCCAGAAGTATTAAAACAAAATTTTTTTTACATGAAATATAGATGTAGTACATAAACAATATAATGGAAAATGATAAATGAAACATTAACAGCATAACACTTACCTTTATTGGTGATTCTTCTTAGTGTATGGAAGGCTGGAGGAGGAGAGAGATTGGATTACTGTTTGGAAGGGGAATCTCCTTTCATCAGCACCTCAGGTACCGAGTGCTTTTCTGGGGTTACTTCTCTTCTCTGTTTCTTAATGCCACTAGGACCAACTTGAGAGTCACTAGAGTTCTGTCTCGCAAAAAAACTGTCCAGAGAGCTCTGTTTCTGGTGTCTCTTTAAAACTTCCCTAAAATGGGCCAAGACTGTCACTGTACAAGTTGCCGATATGGCTTGCAACATCCTTCTCAGGGTGATTTTTCTCCATAAATCTATCCATCCTACCCCACATTTCAAAAATCTCCTTAATTTCTGAAAAAGGCACCTTCTTCCATCTCTCTTCCTCCTCCTCTGCAGCAAGATTCTGAGCTGCGATCTGTTGCTCTTCCTGCTGAAGCTCTTGCAGTTCCTCAGTGGTTAGCTCTTCGTTGTGGTCCTCCACCAACTCTTCCACATCCTCCAAACTCACATCCAACCCCATGGAACTCCCCAGTGCCACAATAGAGTTCACAACTGACATAGGCTCATCAGGGGCTGCCTCAAACATTTCAAAATCCCTCCTGTGGACACAATCTGGCCACAAGTTTCTCCAAGCAGAGTTCAAAGTCCTGGTAGTCACTCCCTCCCAAGCCTTACCTATAAGGCTTATGCAATGGAGAATACTGAAGTGTTCTTTCCAAAAATCTCTTAGGGTCAAGCGAGTGTCTGAGGTCACATTAAAGCACCTTTCAAACATTACTTTGGTGTAGAGTTTTTTAAAATTTGAAATGACCTCCTGGTCCATGGGCTGGAGGAGAGGAGTGGTATTCAGGGGCAAGAACTTTACTGTGATGAACCCAAGCTCCTTCAGAATTAGGTCATCCAACTTTGGAGGATGAGCAGGTGCATTGTCCATTACTAGGAGGCACTTGAGATCCAATTTCTTTTCCAGGAGGCAATTCTTCACACTAGGGCCAAACACTTCATTGAACCACTTGACGAAAATTTTCCTCGTGACCCATGCCTTATTATTAGTTCTCCAAAACACACACAGTTTACTCTTCATAACATTGTTTTTCTTGAACACACTGGGATTTTCAGAATGGTACACTAGTAACGGCTTCACTTTGAAATCCCCACTAGCACTAACACAGAACATGAGCATCAGCCTGTCTTTCATAGGCTTGTGTCCTGGCAGTGCCTTTTCTTCCTGAGTAATATAGGTCCTCTTTGGCATTTTCTTCCAAAAGAGGCTTGTTTCGTCACAATTGAACACTTGTTCAGGTTTAAGTCCTTCAGCCTCTATGTACTCCTTGAATTCCTGCACATATTTTTCAGCCGCTTTTTGGTCCAAACTGGCAGCCTCACCATGCCTTATCACACTGTGTATGCCAGTACGCTTCTTAAATCTCTCAAACCAGCCTTTGCTGGCCTTAAATTCACTCACATCACCACTAGTTGCAGGCAATTTCTTTACCAAATCATCATGCAACTGCCTAGCCTTTTCGCAAATACACTGTAATCGATGTCGTAAGATTATCTCCTGCTAATTGTTTCTTGTTTATCCACACCAATAATAACTTCTCAACATCTTCGAGTACTGGTGATCTCATTTTTGTCAGCATATTTACCCCCTTTGCAACAACAGCTTCCTTGATTTCCTTTTTCTTGGCTATGATGGAAGATATGGTTGTACAGGATTTTTTATACATCCTGGCCAGTTCGCCCACACATACGTCACTTTCATATTGTTCAATGATGTTTTTCTTAAATTCAGTTGTATTTTTCACCTTCTTTACCAAAGGCTTGGCACTAGGAGCTTTCTTTGGAGCCATGGTAGCTTATTTAGCACTTGCAAGCACTAAAATGAATGGAATATTATGAAATATTTCATATGAACACGTAAGGGGACCGTCGCTCACTGGTAAACAATGGCACACTGGCTGGGAAGCGAGGACGACGCAGCTCAGAGCCGTGAGGATGCGTCCAGGACGAAAGACGATTAGCGAGTTTACTGGCCATTTGCGAGCCAATGTTTAGACGAATTAACACGACTATTTCTGAAATGGACGACTTTCAGGCCGGATGATTATTGAGGGACCACTGTATATGAATCTTCTTGTAGCATGGTGCTTATGACGAGTGTTGCTAAACTGCTGACAGGGTAAGCAGTGGAGTGACGCAATGATAGTGCCCTGCTGCAGGGAACCCTGGCTTTATTTGTTTACACTGTTACACACAAACATGTATGTCTGTCTATCTGTCTGTGTCTCTCCTTATCTTTGTCTGCCTGTGTCTCTCTGTCTGCCTGTGTGTCTGTCTTTGTGTCTGCATGTGTGTGTGTGTCTTTGTGTCTGCATGTGTGTGTCTGTCTTTGTGTCTGCATGTGTGTGTCTGTCTTTGTGTCTGCATGTGTGTGTCTGTCTGTTTGCCTGTGTGTCTCAGTCTTTCTATCTGAATGTGTGTGTGTGTCTTTCTGTGAGCTTGTCTCTCAGTCTTAGAGAGCGGCTCGTAAACAGGTATTACACATGATGCAGTAGTCACGTCTGATCCCTGATGAAGTTAAAATGCGTATTACTTGCCACTGAGTTGCCAGTCATGGATATTATGTCTCCTATCTGCAAGCACTGTAGAGAACTTTGCCTAGAATTTTTGGGCTATCCTAGGTAATTTACACTGTATAATAAATGTACTTATGTGTACATGTGAAAGAGATATAGACAGACAGAGATACAGACAGACCGATACAGACAGACAGATAGCCAGTGGTATCAAAAATGAAGGGAAGTTGCACAGATGTTACACATGGGTTATTATAGAGGTTTTTTATATTTCCTCAATCACTTGTGGCCACATCCATAACTTTCCTCTTACAAGGGGAGTAATATGACATGACATCAGTGAATCCTTGATGTTTGCCACGATATTAGCTCTATATGGCACGCAGTTTTACTGGTGCTCCAACAAGGTATTAATTGGTCCAGGATTTTTTTAATACTGCACACACTGTGTGTTAAGACCCTTTCTATACCTGCCAGGCATCTCAGTCCATCATGCCAAATTTGGAGGCAGGAAAAATAAAACGTAGATCTACGTTTGGAGCAGTAGCTGTGCAAACGTAGATCAACGTTTGGACAGTTTAAGGGTTAACACATTGGCAGTTTCCCAAGAAGGCAGGGTGGTTTGTCAAAGAAAAACTTTCAGAATCATTCACTCCATCACTGTCTTGCCAGAGGCGTGCTTATACTACAGTTATAAAACTGCAACGTAAACACCCCTTCTTCAGAGTGCAGGCACTGTACTTCCCATCTCCAGGACTCGAGTCCAGCCTGCCAGTTTCACTGAATCCCTTCATAAATGTGCCTCTCCCACTATATCATCTACTCTCCTTTTGCACTCTCACCACTCTTCACCTTTCTTTCACTCTCCATATACTCTACTATTCTTATAACACTTCTGCTTTGTAAAAACCTCTCACAAGCTACCTTTTTCTCTTTTATCACACCCTTTACTTAATCATTCCACCAGTCACTCTTTCTTCCTGCACCCACCCTCCTATAGCCACAAACTTCTGACCCACATTCTAATACTGCATTTTTAAAACTATTCCAACCCTCTTCAACCCCCCCTCCCTTACTACTCATACTTGCACCAGCCCACGTTTCTGCCAATAGTTGCTTATATCTCGCCCTAACTTCCTCCTCCCTTCGTTTATACACTTTCACCTCTCTCTTACTTGTTGTTGCCATTTTCCTTTTGTCCCGTCTACCTCATACTCTAACTGTAGCTGCAACTAAACAATGATCCGATATATCAGTTGTCCCTCTACAAATCAACCTTTTACCCACCAATACATAATCTAACAAACTACAATGGAACCTCGGCTTACAAACGCCCCACCGTGCGAATTTTTCAGGATACGAACCGTCGTTTGGTCGATTATTTGCTTCTGGATACGAAGGAAATTTCAGGATGCAAACTTCCCCCTCAAGGGAAGTTCCCAAAATAAATAAATAAATAAATAAAATTTTTTATTTATTTGCAAAGGTTACAATGTGTTTACATATCATAATATAATTGGAGCAAAGAAAGCCATTATCATGCTGAGACATTTCGGGCAGACTTAACCTAATACTAATAGACTACTTAAGTCTAGACAGGTGAAAAGTGTACTAATAGTGGTTACCAATGTTTTGCTGATGGTGGCACCAATGTTTTGCTGATGGTGGCACCAACTACTGGCAGCCTTTTGAAGTTTCTCTTTACTGTTATTATTATTACATTGTATTATTGTTATTATTATTATTATTATTATTATTATTATTATAATTATTATTATTATTATTATTAATATGTACGTGGTGATGGGCTCTTGATCTATGGAATTGGATCTGTGCTCCAGTTCCCTAAATTAATAATAATAATTATAATATGTACATATACTACTTGTACTAATAATAATAATAATACTACAGGTCCTCCATCACAAATCCGGCATCATTGGGACCTGTAGTGTGTCGGATTACTGAGTTTGCCGGATTACAGAGTGGTTAGGTTAGAATACACTTGATAAAATTAAACAACTTGACTTGCACAAAGTTCATTGAACATATACTGCAAAGAGGCGGCTAATGGCTGAGAAGTGAACTCCCTTATTTATTGTCCGTCTTTTTATTTTTGGTGTACGTTAAGAAGCATCTTTCCATCATACATTGCCCAAGTTTCAATGAGATAGCTCAACAAACAACCGAGAAAAAAAAATATTTACCAAAAATCATATATGACAAGCCCAAGCCAGGTACTGGAAATAAGTCACTTTGTCTGACTTTTTTGGGTTATCCCAAGTTCTCTATACATACACTGCTATGTATGATGATCTATGTAACTGTATTTGTGTATACCTGAATAAACTTATTTATTTCTAGTCTGTCAACTGAGTACAAGAAACCACCCATTCACTTATTTCAACTACCCAATAAAGTGGTCAGAAATTGGCAATTTGGTCGAATTCACACAAATTTCAACAGATGCCAATTTCAAAATAGGGTCCAGAATAAACAATGCAGACATTCCTGGCACTAAAATAACATTTTCTCTGTTCATTAGTCATGACTCCAGACCCCTCTTATATTACTCTTGCTTACCATTTGGAATTTTTATTCACAAAAAAAAAAAAAAATAGAAGATTTACTGTTATGCAGACTGCTGCATTATTGTAATAATTGTATAAATAATGTCAACCCATTCTTGACTACGTATTAGAATTTGGACTGGCAGGCAGACAGGTATTGGACGGTGACATCATTTGTTTACTCTTGAGCTTCGCTAAAGAATAGAACATTTTCGCTACTGTGAGCGCAATTTCAAGGGTACTTTTCGTCATGAAAGCAATCAAAATCATATCTATTTCTGTAATATGTCTTTTACTCTATCAAATGAGACCGAAAAAATGAGAATAGAACCATAAAAGCCATACAAAAATATACCGCTAAGCGGCCGCTAATGGCTGAGAAGTGAACTCCGCTATTTATGGTCTGATTGCTTTCATTTTTAGTGTATGTTAAGAAGTATCTTTCCATCATACATTGCCCAAGTTTGAGTAAGATAACAAACAACTGAGAAAATAATAATAATATCTTTATTTACTACATGTACATGTACAAGGTATGCAGGCCTAGCTGACATCAGTAACATAGTACTATATAGAAAGCTGCTTGTTATGCAGAGTATTTCAAGAAAATTAGGTCAGTGTCCCAGGATAACACCCACACTAGTTGGCTAACACCCAGGTACCCATTTTACTGATGGTAAACATAGACAACAAGTGTAAAGAAACACGCCTAATGTTTCTACCCTGGCTGGGAATCGAATATTTACCAAAAATCATATATAGCTAACCAAAGCCAGGTACTAAAAATAAGCCACATTGACTTTTTTGGATTATCCTAGGTTCTCTACACATATGCTGCTGTGTGTGATAATCTATATAGAGAAAATAACTTTTTTGTTTCAGGTTTATGGTGCAGTACGAGTGTATATCACAGTTAGCCCTGTGCTACACTCCGTTTTCTATAATATAAATCCCCAAGACAGGGGTAGGAGAATGGTACAGTGGACCCTCGACCAACGATGGCATCGATTAACGATAAATCCGACTAGCGATATATTTTAACGCAAAAATTTTGCCTCGACTAGCACTAAAAAACTCGACCAACACTATTTGTTCTGTCTGAGACGTGTCCACTTCTGGCCAGTGTTTACAAGCCAGCCAGCCACCGCGGTCGCTTCCAAGCATACAATCGGAACATTTCATATTATCACAGCCTTTTTAGTGATTGCACCTGCAAAATAAGTCACCATGGGCCCCAAGAAAGCTTCTAGTGCCAACCCTACAGCAAAAAGGATGAGAATTACTATGGATATGAAGAAAGAGATCATTGCTAAGTATGAAAGTGGAGTGCGTGTCTCCGAGCTGGCCAGGTTGTACACAAAACCCCAATCAACCATCGCTACTATTGTGGGCAAGAAAATGGCAATCAAGGAAGCTGTTCTTGCCAAAGGTGCAACTATGTTTTCGAAACTGAGATCGCAAGTACTCGAAGATGTTGAGAGACTGTTATTGGTGTGGATAAACGAAAAACAGATAGCAGGAGATAGCATCTCTCAAGCGATCATATGTGAAAATGCTAGGAAGTTGCATGACGATTTAATTAAAAAAATGCCAGCAACTAGTGGTGATGTGAGTGAATTTAAGGCCAGCAAAGGTTGGTTTGAGAGATTTAAAGGGAAGGGAAGTAACCCCAGAAAAGGACTTGCCACCTCAAGTCCTACTGGAAGGGGATTCCCCTTCTAAACACTAAGACCATCAACACACTCCCCTCCTCCCATCCCATCAATCATCACCTGATCCTCAATAAAGGTAAGTGTCATGTAACTGTGCATGTCTTCTTCAGTTTGTGTGTATTAAAATTAATATTTCATGTGGTAAAAACAATTTTTTTTTCATACTTTGGGGTGTCCTACACAGATTAATTTGATTTCTATTATTTCTTATGGGGAAAATTAACTTGACTAACGATAATTTTGACTAACGATGAGCTCTCAGGAACGGATTAATAGCGTTAGTTGAGGGTCCACTGTATTTGTATACTATATCCTCTTCATACCTCCGTCGAACTGCTCGGTATTATGCCAAATATTATTCATTCTGGAGTATTTAACATGTTTTATGTTATTTATATTGTTTATTGTGTCATATTAGATCAATTGTGATAGGCAAATAAGCTGTAGTGTGATATTAGCGTAATAATAAAGCATATTCTCCTGCTTCATGAGACTGAGCCCATGGCAACCGACAGTGGCTTCAAAGCCACCTTATCTTTAATGGATAATGCACTGTGTAGGTGCTTTACATAATGAGCATTTCTTATTCATTGGAACCATGGCTAGGGCTAAAAGTAAGCAGGTTATAGCAATAAATGGAGAAAAAGAAATTAGAATGACTTATGCAGCAAGTAGCACCACCAAACAGTACCAGTAGGTTGGTGTGGCGACCCTGGAAATTTGAAATTATGCTAGCCAAAATTAGTGCCGAATAACTGAAGGAACCGAATAACTGATTGCCAGATTTGTGGTGGCGGACCTGTAATAATAATACAAGAGTAATAATAATATGTTTTCATTTTTAGACATTTTTTGTATTTTTTTTTTTTCATATTTTTGTGCTTCAAAATAGAAATTGGTAACCCTCTGGGTGACTGTAGGACTGTAGGCTTCACACCCATATAAGAGCGTTGGTAAAACTATACTCTCATACATTCCCCTCTTTGCCTCCAAGGACAAAGTTCTTTGTCTCCACAGACTCCTAAGTGCACCACTCACCCTTTTCCCCTCATCATTTCTATGATTCACCTCATCTTTCATAGACCCATCCGCTGACACGTCCACTCCCAAATATCTGAATACATTCACCTCCTCCATACTCTCTCCCTCCAATCTGATATCCACTCTTTCATCACCTAATCTTTTTGTTATCCTCATAACCTTACTCTTTCCTGTATTCACTTTTAATTTTCTTCTTTTGCATACCCTACCAAATTCATCCACCAATCTCTGCAAGTTCTCTTCAGAATCTCCCAAGAGCACAGTGTCATCAGCAAAGAGCAACTGTGACAACTCCCACTTTGTGTGATTCTTTATGGAAATCAAATTAATCCATTCCTGACACCCCAAAATATGAATTTTTTTTTTTTTTACCATATGAAATATTAATTTTAATACACACAAACTGAAGAAGACATGCACAATTACTGCTCTACTAAGAATAGAATACATGACACTTATCTTTATTTAAGATCTGGTGATGATTGATGAGATGGGAGGAGGGTATAGTGTGGAAGTTATTATTTAGAAGGGGAATCCCCTTCCATTAGGACTTGAGGTATCAAGTCCTTTTCTGGGGTTACTTCCCTTCTTCTTTTAATGCCACTAGGACCAGCTTGAGAGTCACTGGACCTCTGTCGCCCAACAAATTTTTCCGTAGAGCTCTGTACCTCCCGTTCCTTTAAGACTTTCCTAAAATGGACCATAACATTGTCATTGTACAGGTTGCCAACATGGCTTGCAGTAGCTGTGTCAGGGTGATTTTCATCCACAAAGATTTGCAGTTCAACCCACTTTGCATACATTTCCTTAATCTTTGAAGTAGGCAACTTCCTCAATTTCTCTCTCCTCTCCTCTGAAGCAGTTTCCTCAGGTCTGGCCTCTTGCTGTTGAAGATGATCTTGCAGCTCTTCAGTGGTTAGTTCTTCATTGTCCTCCTCCACCAACTCTTCCACATCCTCCCCACTAACCTCCAACCCCAAGGACTTCCCCAATGCCACAATGGATTCTACAACTGGCATACGCTTCTCAGGGTTAGCCTCAAACCCTTCAAAATCCCTTTCATCTACACATTGTGGCCACAGTTTCTTCCAAGCAGAGTTCAAGGTCCTCTTAGTCACTCCCTCCCAAGCCTTACCTATAAGGTTTATATAACTGAGGATGCTAAAGTGATCTTTCCAAAACTCTTAGAGTCAATCGAGTGTCTGAGGTCACTTCAAAGCACTTTTGAAACATAGCTTTTGTGTAGAGTTTTTTGAGGTTTGAAATGACCTGCTGGTCCATGGGCTGCAGGAGAGGAGTGGTATTAGGAGGCAAAAACTTGACCTTAATGAAGCTCATGTCCCCAGAAAGTGTCTCTGCCAAGTCTGAAGGATGACCAGGAGCGTTGTCTAATACCAGGAGGCACTTAAGGTCCAATTTCTTTTCCATTAGGTAATTTTTCACAGTGGGGGCAAATGCATGGTGTAACCAGTCATAGAAAAAGTCCCTAGTGACCCATGCCTTACTGTTTGCCCTCCACAGCACACACAAATTAGCCTTGAGGACATTGTTTTTCCTGAACACTCTGGGAGTTTCAGAGTGATACACCAGTAAAGGCTTCACTTTGCAATCACCACATAAGCCTATGAAAGACACGCTTATGTCCTGGCACTCCCACGACATAAGCCTGTCTTTCATAGGCTTATGAAATCCTTGAATTCCTTCACATATTTTTCAGTCGCTTTTTGGTCCGAACTGGCAGCCTCACCATGCCTTATCACACTATGTATGCCACTACGATTCTTAAATCTCTCAAACCAACCTTTGCTGGCCTTAAATTCACTGACATCACCACTAGTTGCAGGCATTTTTCAAATTAAATCGTCATGCAACTTCCTAGCCTTTTCACATATGATCACTTGAGAGATGCTATCTCCTGCTATGTTTTTCGTTTATCCACGCCAATAATAGTCTCTCAACATCTTCTATCACTTGCGATCTCTGTTTCGAAAACAAACTTGCACCTTTTGCAAGAACAGCTTCCTTGATTGTCGTTTTGTTGGCCAAGATAGTAGCGATGGTTGATTGGGGTTTGGTATACAACCTGGCCAGCTCCGAGACACGCACTCCACTTTCGTACTTAGCTATTATCTCTTTCTTCATTCCCATAGTAATTTTCACCCTTTTTACCACAGGGTTGGCACTAGAAGCTTTCTTGGGGCCCATGGTGACTTATTTTGCAGCTACAAGCACTAAAAACACTGTGATAATATGAAATGTACTGAATGTATGCTTAGATGCGACCGCACTGACTGGCTTGTAAACACCGGCACACACGGGGCAGCTGAGGCCACGTGGGATGCGTCCCTGACGAATCATGTGAGACGAGGCAAAAATTTTGTGTTTAAATGCTTCGTATGGCGGATTTAACGTAACACAATGCGTTCGTAAGGCGGGGGTCCACTGTATTGCTTATTATGTCATATTAGATAAATTGTGATAGATAACTAAGCTGTAGAGTTGATATTAGCATCATTTTGTCATGCCTCCTGAGAGGCTGGAACGGATTAATTGCATTTCAATTAATTTAAATGAGGAAAATTGGCTCAGCATACGAACAGCTCAGGATACGAACAAGGTCACGGAACGGATTAAATTCGTAAACCGAGGTTCCACTGTACTTTCATTACGTGCTGTATCACACCCTGTATACTTATTTATCCTCTTTTTCATAAAATATGTATTACTTATTGCAAAATCTCTTTCTACACAGCTCAATTAAAGGCTCCCCATTTTCATTTACCCCTGGCACTCCAAATTTACCTACTACTCCCTCCACAACATTTTTACCCACTTTAGCATTGAAATTCCCAACCACAAGTACTCTCACACTTGGTTCAAAACTCCCCATGCACTCACTCAGCATTTCCCAAAATCTCTCTCCTCAACACTTCTGTCTTCTCCAGGTGCATAAATGCTTACTATAACCCACTTTTCACATCCAACCCTCATTTTACTCCACATAATCCTTGAATTTATACATTTATATTCCCTCTTTTCCTGCCATAACTTATCCTTCAACATTATTGCTACTCCTTCTTTAGCTCCAACTCTATTTGAAACCCCTGACCTAATCCTATTTATTTCTCCCCACTGAAACTCTCCTATCCCCTTCAGCTTTGTTTCACTTAAAGCCAGGACATCCAGCTTCTTCTCATTCATAACATCCACAATCATCTCTTTCTTATCATTCACACAACATCCACGCACATTCAAACATCCTACTTTGACAGTTTTCTTCTTTTTCTTTTTAGTAGGCTATACAGGAAAAGAGGTTACTAGCCCATTGTACCTGGCATTGTAGTTGACTTTGACAACATGCATGGCTTATGGAGGAAAGATTCTTATTCCACTTCCCTGTGGATATAAAAGGAAAAGCAATAAGAACAAGAACTATTAAGATAAAATCAAAGAAAACGCAGATGAGTGTGTATACATAAACGTGTACATGTATGTGAGTGTGACCCATCATATACAGTGGACTCTCGACCAATGGCATTAATCCATTCCATTAGTCGAATTTGCCGTTGGTCGAATTAATTTTCCCGATAAGAAATAATGGAAATCCAATTAATCTGTTCCAGACAGCTAAAAGTATTAAAAAAATAATTTTTTTCTACATGAAATATACATTTCCCTACACATAAATCAATTAGACATGCACAATACATACATAAATAAATACTAAAATGACACCTTTATTGAAGAGTATTGTTGAGTGATGAGACACTGTTTTTCTTGAACAGGCTGGGATTTTCACAGTGATACATGAGTAAAGGCTTCACTTTGCAATCCCCTCTAGCATTACAACAAAACAAGAAAGTTACCCTGTCTTTCATAAGCTTGTGTCCTGGGAGTGCCTTTTCCCTCTGAGTAATGTAGGTCCTGTTTGGCATTTTTTTCCAGAACAGGCCTGTTTCGTCACAGTTGAACGCTTGGGGTTGGAATTTTCAGCTTCGCCATGCCTTATCACACTGAATGCCACTACGATTCTTAAATCTCTCAAACCAAGCTTTGCTGGCCTTAAATTCACCAATATGAGCACTAGTTCCAGGCATTTTTTCCTGTTCATCTGGGTGTTAGTCGACTGTTGTGGGTCGCATCCTGGGGGACAAGATTAAGGACCCCTAAGGAAATAAGTTAGACAATCCTCGATTAAACACTGACTTTCTTGGGTTATCCTGGGTGGCTAACCCTCTGGGGTTAATTGTTTCTCGGTATTCTCGATAAGCCACACCAACAATAGTCTTTCCACATCTTCGAGTAGTACAGCTGACCGTAGCGCATCAGCAGCTGACGGTGGTGCAGCAACAGCTTATGGTAGTACAGCAGCAGCAGCAGCTGATGGTGTAGCAACAGCTGATGGTAGTGCAGCAGCAGCAGCTGATGGTGTTGCAGCAGCAGCTGACCATGGTACAATAGTATTTCGAGAGTATTTCTCACCCTTTTTAGCACTAGAAGCCTTCTTGGGGCCCATGGTAGCTTATCTATTAGTTACAAGCACTAAAAATACTGGAATAATACAAAATATATCGCAAGTACACTTGGAATTGACCGCAACGGCTTGTAAACATTGGCACACTGGCTATTCACAGAGTCTTGGAGTGGCTGGGCCCGCTCAGGCCGCATGCTGTTAGACGAGTTTTTCGTCGTTGGTAGAGCCAATTTTTTGATGCCAAAGAGCACCGTTAGATGAAATTGTCGTTACTTGATGCCGCCGTTGGGCCGGGGGGGGGGGGGGTCCACTGTATAACATATGTACCACTAATTTCACACATTTGCAACATCTGCCACATTGTTCCCCTATCCGCCCTATCATGCTCTGTAAAAAACAGTGGACCCTCCAATATTGGCCATTCTGGGTGTAGGCCAAATCGGATTTCGGCCACTTTTTTGGCCGAAATTCTATTCTAGATTTTGGCCGGCAACTCAGAAATCGGCTGTATTGGACGTGCCCGCCCGCATTTGTGAGTTAGTCTGGCTGTGTTTCTGGGTGAGTGAGCAAGACTCCGTTCATTCATCCAAACATGTCGTTATAATCTATTGTGTTTTGTGGTTGTTGATTGAGTGCAGCTGTGAAATATACCACCATGGGCCCAAAGAAACTTCCTGGTAAAGAAAGTGAGAAACACGATAGAATTCAAGAAAGAAATTGTAGGTAAGTACGAGAGTGGTGTGTGTGTGTCCTGGAGCTTGCAAGGATGTATGGGAAATCCAAATCAGCAGTCACTTCCATCTTGGCAAAGAAAGTAGAAATCAAGGAAGCTAATGTTGCAAAAGGTGTAAATATGCTAACAAAACAAAGATCACCAATAATTGAACATGTGGAGGCGTTATCATTGCTGTGGATCAGCGATAAACAATTAGAGGGAGATATTGCTGTTGAGTCAATCACTTGTGAAAAGGCAAGGCAGCTGCATGCAGATCTCGTAAAGAAAATGCCTCTAACGAGTGCTGCTGTTAGTGAATTTAAGGCCAGCAAAGGCTGGTTTGAGAGATTTAACCCCTTGACTGTTGCAACCTCAAATCCTGAGATATCTCCTGGTGTCGCAAAATTTAAAAAAAAAAAAAATTTTTTTCTTATGAAGTGATAGAGAATCTTTTCCCGATAGTAATAACACCAAAAGAACGAAATTTGATGGAAAACTGACAGAATTACACTCTCGCAAAGTTAGCAACCTTGGCGATATTTACGAATCGACAATTTCGCCCACTTTGAGCCCAATTTTCGGCTAATTCCGTTGTTCCAGTTGACCAAACTCATAGCTATTTCTTTAGAACTCCATTTTTTTCTATCGATTGAGTACAAGAAACTGCCTGTTTACAGATTTCAACTACCCAATAACGTGGTCAGAAATTTGCAATTTGGCCAATTTCATGAAAATTTATAAATATGACAATTTCAAAATAGGGTCCAGAATGAACAATGCAGAATTCCTGGTTCTAAAATAACATTTTCTTTGTTCATCACTCATGTTTCCAGGCCCCTCTGATATTACTCTTGCTTTCTATTTTGAATTTTTATTCCAACAAAAAGTAGAAGATTTACTGTTATGCAGACTACTGCAATATAGTAATAATTGTACAAATAATGTCAACCCATTCATGGCTGTATATTAGAATGGCTAGTTGGACATTTATTGGACAATGTCGTCATTTGTTTACTTTTGAACATCGGCAAAAATCAAACATTTCCCCTATTTTCAGCTCCATTTCAAGGTTCTTTTCATGGTAAAACCGATCAAAATCACATCTATTTCTATAATATGTTTTCCATTCTATCAAATGAGACAAAGAAAACGAGAATACAGTGGACCCCCGCTTAACGATCACCTCCAAATGCGACCAATTATGTAAGTGTATTTATGTAAGTGCGTTTGTACGTGTATGTTTGGGGGTCTGAAATGGACTAATCTACTTCACAATATTCCTTGTGGGAAAAAATTCGGTCAGTACTGGCACCTGAACATACTACTGGAATGACCAACCATACTGTACAACCATAAATACTATACGAAAATAGACCACAAAGTCGGCATTTTAACTAAAGAAAACGGTCGGAGTTTTTTTTTCTCATGCACTGCGTGCTGCAGGATTTTTTTTATATGGTGCACACAGACCCATTCTCTCACATGTGGGCCTACCAGCTTTCTCCTGCTTGATTTGAAGCCGCTAGAATTTATGAGTATATATACATCAAAAACGGTGGCTCCTAAGACGTATATATACGACCAAAACAGTCAAAGGGTTAAGAAGCGTAGTGACATACACAGTGTTGTAAGGCATGGCAAGGCTGCAGGTTCAGACAAATGTGCAGCTGAAGAATTCGTGCATGAAGTGAAGGAGTACGTAGAGGTTGAAGGATTCCTGCACCAACAAGAGTTTATTTGTGATGAAACAGGCCTCTTTTGGAAGAAAATGCCAAAGAGGACCCACATCATACTGGAGGAAAAGGCACTGCCAGGACACAAGCCTGTGAAGGATAGGCTTACACTTTTGTTCTGTGATAACTCGGGTGGGGATTTCAAAGTGAAGCCTTTACTCGTGTATCACTCTGAAAGTCCAAGAATGTTCAAGAAAAACAATGTTGTCAGGAGTAAATTGTGTGTGTTGTGGAAAGCTAATAATAAGGCATGGGTTACGAGGCAAATTTTTATTGACTGGGTCCATGAAGTGTTTGGACCGAGCGTGAAAAAATACCTCCAGGAAAATAAATTGCCATTCAGGTGCTTCCTGGTACTGGACAGTGCTCCTACTCATCCTCCTAACTTGGTAGATCAGTTGTCTGTGGAGTTAAGATTTATAACAGTAAAGTTCTTGCCTCCTAACACCACTCCTCTCATCCAGCCCATGGACCAGCAGGTCATTTCTAGCTTCAAAAAACTCTACATGAAAGCAATGTTTCAAAGGTGCTTTGAAGTGACCTCAGACACTGACTTGACCCTAAGAGAGTTCTGGAAGAATCACTTCATTATCCTCCATTGCATAAGCCTTATAGGTAAGGCTTGGTAGGGAGTGACTTCCAGGACTTTGAACCATGCATGGAGAAAATTGTGATCAGAATGTGTCCAAGAGAAGGATTTTAAAGGGTTTGAGGCTGGCCCTGACCCTGACCCTGTCGACCCTCTGCCTTTTGTGGAATGTATTGTGACTTTGTTGGATGTGAGTAGCCAAGATATGGAAGAGTTAATGGAGGACCACAGGGAAGAGCTAACCACTGAATAGCTGCAAGACCTTCATCTGCAACAGCAACAGACCACAGCTGAGAAAACTGCTTCAGAGGAGGAGGAAGAGAGAGGGGAGAACGTGCCTTCTTCACTGATTAAGGACGTGTGCAAAGTGGAATGAGATGCAAAGTTTTGTGGAGAAATATCACCCTGACCAAGCTCAAACAAGCCATATCTGCAGCATGTTCGGTGACAAAACCTTGTCCCACTTCAGGTAAATCTTAAAGAAATGCCAGAAACAGACCTCCCTGGACAGGTTTTTTGTGTGACAAGGGGACAGTGACTCAAGCTGGTCCTCGTGGCAGTAAAAGACAAAGAAGGGAAGTAACCCCAGGGAGGGTTTTGATACCTGAAGTCGTTATGGAGGGGGACTGCCCTTCCAAATAATAAACTCTCCTCCAAATAATAAACTTCCCTCCTTGCCTTCTTCCATATGCCAACAAGAGTCTTTAATGAAGGTATGTAATGTTCATTTATTATTAAAATAAGTGTTTTATATTTCTTTCTCATTGTGTTGTGTATGTAAAACTAGAATTAATCTTTAAAAATGTATTTTTTTGTTAGTATTTTTGGGTGTCTGGATTGGATTAATTGTATTTACATTAGTTCTTATGGGAAATATTATTTCGGTTTTCGGTCTTTTCGGATTTAGGCTGACCTGGAACGAATTACAGCCGATAACCGGGGGTCCACTGTACATAAATTCAAAAAAGGGCTCCTTACCCTTTTCTAACAAAGGCTTTCTTATTCTCTCTAATTTGCTCTCCTGTTGCACTCTCATCACTCATTTGTATCTTAACGCCCATCTCTCACCAAGACAGCATCTCTTTACCTTGTACAAATTTCTCATGAAATTACTCTTTCTTCCTTACTACCCTCTTGACATAACTTTCCACAAAGCATTCCTTTCCCCACCTGCACCTCCCCTCTTATTACCAATAATCCAATGTTCACTCTGGCACTACTTCCTTCAAGCTACCTCTTACCTCTTCGACCTCCTCTTCATTTCCTTTACACACACTAGCCCACTTTTCTTTCAGCACTTGTTTATACTGCCACCAATATATAGTCTTGCAGACTTCTGTCTTTGCAAACTATAAAAAAAAATAACGAAATTAGCATTTTAATAAGAGTAAGTACTAAGCTCTGAAGTCAGGATATTTTATATTACATGTTTCATATTTACCCTATTTCTTGTATCCCAGGATGCAACACAGCAGCTTGTGCCACTGCCTCCTGAGGAGCATCATTATCATTCTTATCTGGGTAAGTCTTCCAGGTTTTGTGTGGTGGTATGTACTTGCATCTTCCAACTGTTAGATTGTGGTGCTCAGTTGGTTGTCTATTATTTATTTCATACTGCAAGTTTAGAGGGAATTTTACTAGGCTAGAAGATAATTAGCTAAGAGCTGAGCTCTATTAGGACAAAATTTATGCCAGAAAACAATAAAGGAGGTGAGGTGGAAGTTGAGAAATTGTTTCACTATATTGGGATTCATGTGTAGAAGCAGATGTTTGCTAGGCAATTCTGCATTAAATTTTTGTATATCTTGAAATACTGTATTGTGATGTCATTGAATGTATTTTAGAATTGATTTATTATATTTCCAGGTTTGGAGTTCCTGAATGCCAGATATGAGGTAGACTGTACTGCAAAGTCTGATCATCTGAGAGTTTCGTGTGTATTGATGCTTCTTGCATTGATAGCCAACATTGTTCATTAAATTGCCATTGAAAGTAAGCCAAAAACTTAATAATTGTAAAGTTACCCTAGGGATAGTTCATTAAGCACCATTTACGTCTTTGTATAAAGCAAGCACCGTGGACTAACAAAACTGGTAGTGTGATTGTGTTACTATAGAAGCATCCTTTGCTTTTTATTATTTGCATATTTTTTGTATCCTAAACAATTTCTTATTTTTGAGTCTTACCATTAGCTACTGATATGGTGTAACCTTTCTTGCTACTCTCTCGCATAGAAGGATTAATAATAAACTTACACATGCCAACTGTGTTCTGTATTTTAAGTGACTGGTTTTGTAAATGCTTTGAATTTCAAATTATGGGGTTAGAGCAAAATTTTAAGCACTTTGCTAAGTTATCCTCTTAAGAAATATGACTAAACAGTGTTTATGTATGTAAAAGTTAACAAATAACCTTTCTAAGTGTTTGAAAGTAAGGAAATAAAAGAAATAGGACAGGTAATTACAATTGTCTTTTGTAACAGCAGAGATATTTGTACCTGAGATTGCACCAAGTGGGTTTGGGATAAGTCCCTTTTTTCAATCTGTCCTCACTGGCTATGTACAAAATTAAGATATTTAAGAACCTGTACATATTAGATATTAACCCTTAAACTGTCCAAACGTAGATTTACGTTTTCGTGAGGAGCTCTCCGACCTTTATTTTCTCCATTTCAAAGCATGTAGAAAAAACTTAGATCTACATTCAGAGCGCTATGCATGTGAACGTAGATCTATGTTTGGACAGTTTAAGGGTTAAGCAATACAGAGATGCACACTGATGTAGTACTGATACTAGAAATATACAGTAGCGCTACTTTATTTTGCAGTGTTGATGCAAATCTTGCTTAAGCACAAGACATTAAGTCAGGAAAATTAGCTTAAGTTGTTTAGGTTCTCTTAGGTATATTTACAACTCCATGTAGTTTTTGGAATGACTTTGTATGTGTACTGTATTTTCTACAATGCTTTTACAAGTTCAGTAAACAGACTGACGATTGTAATCTATATCTCCACTAATATCTTGCTAGATTGTTCATATTTCCTTCGGTCCAATTTTGTGTGCATTTAAAGTATGGAAAGCTGTTTCCAGTCATATTACAAAGCTCTTATTGCTGTAACTTGCCCTCCTGAGTACTTTCTGATCCTAGATTAGGAGCAAATGCTTTTAGTGCTTGTTCTCCAGTTTTCAGCAAGATTACTAATAATCATTAGAGTACTGGATGATTACTGGTTTGGTAATGCAAATTTACTTATTTATGGGTACCATTATTTTTGGAAGTAGCAAGTTGTATTGATAAAAATAGGCCAGTAGGCTACTACTGGCAGCTGTAATACCTAACTCAAATTGACAGCTATAGATTTTCACTAGCCATCTTCCGATGGAACTTATGGAATTCATTGTGCAGTGTCCACACTCATTCTTTGAGGGATACTTTCAGTTTACACAGCTCAAGATAATTCCGCCCAGAGCTGTACACAAGGATTTGCTCTTTGTATGGTCCGTGTATCTATATTGTAGCTCATGTGACTTACTACACCTTAATCTTTTATTTTATATACTATTACTAAACAAAGTGCTATCAAAATGTTCCTGGACTGCCACAAAAAAATAGATACAGGCTTACCTAATCACCTAGTTGAATTTTTTTTATTTATTATTATCACACTGGCCGATTCCCACCAAGGCAGGGTGGCCCGAAAAAGAAAAACTTTCACCATCATTCACTCCATCACTTGTCTCCTCTTTTTGGGAGGTCATACACTAATCCCAGCACCTCTACCACTTCTCAAAACATTTCTGGAACACTTCTTTCCTAATGGCATCTTGCACAGCCTATGATTCTGCTTAAATCTCCCCCATGTTGTTAAAACAATGCCCCTTGAGTGCCATTTTTATTTTTGAGAAGAGAAAAGTCACAGGGAGCTAAATCCGAGAAGGGAGGGTGGGGGTGACATAATGTTATTTTGGCCAGAAAACATTCATCTTTTTGGTTTTGAGTCAAGAAATGGGGCACAAATTTTGCAGCCACTCACCTTAATGTTCAAATTTTCAATAAAATTCTTTGACATGACTCGTGAGAAATTTCCACGGCACTTGCAGTGTCCTATATATTCTGACAATGATCTTCATGAATAGGCTTCCTTCAATTTTTTCAATGTTGGGGTCTGTTTTTAACGTTGATGGACAACCAGATCGGTCATCATCCTTGACTTGTGTTCATCCTGCTTTGAATCATCCTTGACTTGTGTTCGTCCTGCTTTGAATCAAGAAAACCATTCCAAATGTGATGTCCAACTCATTGCTTCATTGCCGAATGCTTGCTGAAGCATTTTGTGAGTTTCACTTGCTGTTCTTTCTTTTAAAGATTCCATTGTTACACAAAAAATCTCAGCCACACCTACCTGACAAAAAATGCTTATCTAACCTCAGTGGAATGGCTGACCATACTGAAACTCACCATGCTATTTCTCAAAGGAGTGTACTGTGTAATGTGATTTATGCTGCCTGCAAAAATTTGAGTCCATGAACTTTTTGATAGCACCTCATATAAATGGATAAGTAAAGATCTGTCTTTATCATTTAAATATAGGGACAGTAATAATTTATATAAATAATAATAATGATGCATATTACCTAACATTAGTGGGTGCAGTATATAAATATGTATTTTAATTAATCTTGATAACAATAATAATTCCTAGGTAGTAGGTTGGTAGACAGCAACCGCCCAGGGAGGTACTACCGTCCTGCCAAGTGAGTGTAAAACGAAAGCCTGTAATTGTTTTACATGATGGTAGGATTGCTGGTGTCTATTTTTCTGTCTCATAAACATGCAAGATTTCAGGTACGTCTTGCTACTTCTTACACTTAGGTCACACTACACATACATGTACAAGCATATATATATATACACACACACCCCTCTGGGTTTTCTTCTATTTTCTTTCTAGTTCTTGTTTATTTCCTCTTATCTCCATGGGGAAGTGGAACAGAATTCTTCCTATGTAAGCCATGCGTGTTGTAAGAGGCGACTAAAATGCCAGGAGCAAGGGGCTAGTAACCCCTTCTCCCGTATAAATTACTAAACTTAAAAAGAGAAACTTTTGTTTTTCTTTTTGGGCCACCCTGCCTTGGTGGGATACGGCCGGTTTGTTGAAAAAAAAAAAAAACGATAGTAATTGCATGCCATAGATAAAATTTGATCAAATTAGTGATATTAACATACTCCACCCTCAGCTGAATACACCTTACTTCCAGTGCAGAGCTGTATGACCCACCTAAGTTAACTTTTGGCTTTGAATATTGTATTTAACTTACAACTCACTGAAATAATATACAGTTTTAACCCTTTGACTGTTTTCGACGTATAAATACGTCTTACGAGCCAATGTTTCTGACGTATATATACTCAATAATTCTAGCGGCTTCAAATCAAGCGGGAGAGAGCTGGTAGCCCCACATGTGAGAGAATGGGTCTGTGTGGTCAGTGTGCACCACATAAAAAAAATCCTGCAGCACACATTGCGTAATGAGAAAAAAAAACTGATCGTTTTTTTGGAATAAAACGCCGACTTTGAGGTGTATTTTCGTATAGTATTTATCGTTGTATTCGCGTTTTCATGGTCTTAGGTGATAAAATGGAAAACATATTACAGAAATAGAGATGATTTTCATTACTTTGACGATGAAAATTACCTTGAAACTGAACTCAAAGTAGCAGAAATGTTCGATTTTTACCAATGTTCAGGAGTAAATAAATCACACCACACGTCCAATACACGTCAACTGGGGAGTCTAATATTCTTTCACTAGTGCACTGATATTATTTATACCATTTTTACAATAATGCAGTAGTCTGCATAACAGTAAATTTTGTATTTTTTTGTATGAATAAAAAATCAAAATATAAAGCAATAATAATATAAGAGGGGCCTAGAGATGTGACTAATGAACAAAGCATATGTTATTTTAGTGCTACGAATGTCTACCTTGTTTATTCTGGACCCTATTTTGAAATTGGCATCTTTTTTAGTTTGCGTGAAATTGGCTAAATTGCCAATTTCTGACCACCATATTGGGTAGTCCAAATTAGTAAATGGAAGGTTTCTTGTACTCAGCTGATAGATAAAATGGAGTTCTAAAGAAATAGCTATGAGTTTGGTCAACTGGAACAATGGAATTGGCTGAAAATAGGGCTCAAAGTCGGCGAAATCGCCGATACGCATATGTCGCCGAGACCGCTAACTTCGTGGGAGCATAATTCCATGAGTTTTCGACCAAATTTCGAACTTTTGGTGTCAATACCATCATGAAAAGATTCTCTATCATTTCATAAGAAAAAATATTTTTTTTTTTTTTCAAAAATTGAGCGACAAGGAATGACAGTTTCAGAAAGGGGCCTGAAACAGTCAAAGGGTTAAGCAAGATTATTGTAACTTATGATACTGTATAAATGTAGCACTGAAATTCATTCCATTGCCAGAATGTAACTGGTGCCGCTGTTGTATGTTGTACTCATTCTCCAGATCCAGTATAACTTTCATAACCTTCAGGTAAATAATTAGGGGAAGGAGATAAATAATTTGTGTAACTCTCATGGCTTAGGGGACTTTTAGAATATTAGTTTCACATAGTAATGTTTATAGTAACCCCTTCTCCTTTATACATTGCTAAAGTTAAAAAGAGAAACTTTTCTTTTTCTTTTTGGACCAGCCTGCTTCGGTGGGGTACGGCCAGTTTGTTGAAGGAAGAATTATGTTTATTACTGTGAGTAATTATAATGTGAATCATCATTGACACTGGGAACCTAGACTGAAAGGCAGCAAAATAATGATATACTGTACTTAAAGAAAATAAAAATACAGTGCATGTATTTAAGTATGGAGAAATGAATCTCATTAATGAATTTTTTTGTAAAAGTGTAACACTGGACAAAATTTGCTGCCGAGGTAAAATTTTGTATTTTGGGCTAATTCCAGTACAGCTCTGTAGGCTGATTTTGAATCTGAAATCTTAATTGACAAACAAATAAAGACTTATTTAAAGAAAACTTTGAAATAATATTGTCATATTTTGTGTTGCTGATTAGCATGCACATATGTCAGTTGTGTATTTTTTTTTTTTTTTCAACAAACTGGCCATATCCCACCAAGGCAGGGTGGCCCAAAAAGAAAAAAGAAAGTTTCTCTTTTTAAATTTAGTAATATATACAGGAGAAGGGGTTACTAGCCCCTTGCTCCCGGCATTTTAGTCGCCTCTTACAATACACATGGCTTACGGAGGAAGAATTCTGTTCCACTTCCACATGGAGGTAAGAGGAAATAAATAAGAACAAGAACTAGAAAGAAAATAAAAGAAAACCCAGAGGGATGTGTATATATATGTTTGTACATGTACGTGTAGTGTGACCCAAGCGTAAGTAGAAGTAGCAAGACGTACCTGAAATCTTGCATGTGTATGGGACAGAAAAGAAAAGACACCAGCAATCCTACCATCGTGTAAAACAATTACAGGCTTCCGTTTTACACTCACTTGGCAGGACGGTAGTACCTCCCTGGGCGGTTGCTGTCTACCAACCTACTACCTAGGAGTTGTGTAATGTACTTGATATTTTAATAAGCAATGCCTAAAACATGCATTTTTTTGTAGCTAAAAGTCTCGATGTGCTGGGTTAATTCTGACTTCCAGTTTAAAATCTGCATATTCAAGTTAACAGAGGGGACACATTTACTTCAGTAGCAGAAAAAATTATTTTTTACTGTCCAGTGTAATCTGCTTCATTTGTTAAGTATTCATAAATGTATTTACTGAATACTGATATAAGGTGGAGTACAGGATATCTGTGGAAGAGGGGCAGGAAATAAATGTCTGGTAGGGGCTTGAACATTCACGATATTAGAATGAGTGGAGTGAATGGTCCGTCAAACATTAGCTAACTAGATTTGAGGTTTAAATGTTGCAAAATTAAGTGAGAATGTGTTTTGGTAGATCAAAATTGGACCTTGATGTTTGAAACCTTTCCTTGGATCACCCTGTCTTGGTGAGTTTAGCCAAGGAGTTGATAAACAAAATTGAAGTTCATCTTACGTATCTACTGTATTACAGTTAAATGGGATGGTACATGCACACTGATTATAATGTGCAGCTAAAATATATCTGTATATTCGTGGAGCTCTGTCTCAGTTTCTTATAATTTTGATAGTAAAAACCTTGTATTAAATATGGCGAGAAAACTTGGTTTAAGAGGTTTTAAAAGTAAAATAACCATAGGATTGTTGGTTATTTGTATTGCTGTCAAGACAGTTGTATTTTCTCAAACTCGCTGGTAGGCTGAAAAGTGATATAAAAGGTTATAGAGAAGATCATGACTGCAATGGAAAGGGGTCACAGGTGTGGTGGTAGTGTGAAGGGTTGTCCAGATATTGAAAAGTCAGGAAGATATAATGGATAAACTTTGAAAGCAGCTGACAAAGCCCATTAAATTTAGAATCGTCTGTTATTCTTACAGTCCATTGGGTAAATTTACTTTGGATTTAACTGAGAAAATCTGTTCAGTCAGGATTGTCTGGTATTGTTATAGTCTGCTGGGTAAATTTATTTTTGGATTTAACACAGCTTGTTAAATAAAAAATTGTCATACTGTTGTGATCATGAAAAACATTCTCAATTTGTATCTTAACGGACAGTCGGCCTTAACAAACAAAAGATTTGCCTGTATGGTCTGTGTGATCGATAATACCTGTGAGCTAAGAAGGGACCACGAACAAAAGATTTGCTTGTGCGGTCTGTGTGACCAGTAATACCTGTGAGCTAAGAAGGGACCACGAACAAAAGATTTGCTTGTACGGTCTGTGTGACCAATAATACCTGTGAGCGTACGGTCTGTGTGACCAATAATACCTGTGAGCTAAGGAGGGACCACGAACAAAAGATTTGCCCGTATGGTCTGTGTGACCAGTAATCCCTTTGAGCTAAGAAGGGACCACAAACAAAAGATTTGCTTGTATGGTCTGTGTGACCAGTAATACCTGTGATCTAAGAGGGATACTACAATATCACATTGGCTGAAGGTCAAAAGAACTGGGTACTAATGTTTACCTAAGTTTGAGTAAAATTGCAGTTGTTAAACAATCATAAAGTTATTATACCAAACAAAATCTAAAAGTATTCAGGAGAGAGATGTAGGGTGAAGTGAAGGGTGATCCAGTGCCTGGTCATTAAGCAAAATAAAATAGTAAAGAAAGAAGAAGCACATTTCCATGTCAGCAAGCCCATCATGCACTAAGTTTGATGTATGGTTTATAGATGGTTCTGATGCATGCACCACCAAATGACATGGCAAATCCAAAGACCCAACCAATGCTCCTTTGTCTGTTTACAGAAATACTTGAATATAGTAACTTTTCCCTTACAATGACATACTTGTGTCTAATTTTGAGGGTTTTATCCCTGCAGCCTGACCTGAGATTATGATTGTAGAAAAAACTAGGATAAGTTGGCACTAAATGACTGATATAATTTGATGATGGATGATGGAGAAGAGTGTATTGTTGATGAAGATGCATTCAGAATCCTTATCTAGTCCAGTCCACTTTTTAAAGTTTGATTGATGTGCATTCCAGTTTTGTAAGAGTATTTAGGCCGTGTTAATTTCACAGTGGTCACATTAATTTTAACTAGTTAACGTGAGCTGCCTTAATAGTGATAAGGGTTGGTGTTTTTATATTTTTGCTCCATTACTGGGGCTAATTTATTGGATGTTTCCCTACATTGTGTGCGGGAATAGCATTAAAACGAATGTCTCAAGTGCCTATAGATTTTTTCTGAGCTTAACTGTTGTATTTTTTATTATTGAGACAACTGACACTATAATAATTTATCTTCCAGTATTTTTCCTAGGCATCTTTTATGTGATGAGTGCACCTGTGTTAAAGTTGTTTTATGAAGTGTTATATCTACATGTTATTATGAAGTTTCCTCCCACATCACAGTTTTTAATGTCTGGGTATGAAGGTATCCACATGAGCTGGTACTGTCTATCTATATTTACACTTAAGGTGCTAGTACATAGTAGTATTGTAGTACTGTATCAACTTTTAATACTTTTTTCTTTAGTAGCAAAACCATTGGGCACTGTTATGTAGCTTTGGTGCTATAGTATCAAAATTTAAGAACCGCCTACAATTTCTGTTCATATCTTCTAATAAGCAGGGATGTTGTGTTGGAGGGCAATCTGAATTATGATGTTAACACACTTATGAAAAGACTGATTGAGTGAATGAGAATGATGGTGAATGTGTTTTCTTCTTTGGGTCACTCTGCCTTGGCAGGAGAGGGCCATTAAAGTTAAAAAGCATTGAATAATTTAAAGTTTGTTGAAACTGAGAAGAATATTCTGTATTTGATGTTATTCTAGATTTTTCCAATAATTGTCTTTTCTGACTCAAAAAATCATTAAATGATTGCAGACAAATCGCAGAGTAGATGGGGGCTTGAACCTAGTAGTTAGCACACCAGTTTGTGAGTTTTAGCCAGCCATGGGTTCAAGCCCCACTTATTCTGTGATCAGGTTTCAGGAATTATTCTAGGAATTCTTCCTCTGGTTCATGGAACCTTCCACAGAAAGTAGTTGATCAAACATGTTGTACACACACAAGAATTTTATACAATTCTTTTCATATATGGGAGCAAGGGGCTAGTAACCTCATTTCCTGTATAAATTACTAAATTTAAAATGAAAAACTTTTGTGGGCCATTTTTTATGGTCACAACAGCTGTGTAATTTTGTATTGTGCAAGTTTTTAAGATTTTATATGTATCTGTAGTACATATACAGTGGACCCCCGCTTCACGATCACCTCCCAATGCGACCAGTTATGTAAGTGTATTTATGGAAGTGCGTTTGTACGTGTATGTTTGGGGGTCTGAAATGGACTAATCTAATTCACAATATTCCTTATGGGAACAAATTCGTTCAGTACTGGCACCTGAACATACTTCTGGAATGAAATAATATCGTAAACTGGGGTCCACTGTATCTCTAGATCTGCATAAACTGTGGGTAATGCATTTTTATTTTGAAGCTCTTTGTGTAAATTTAGACATACTTGGTATGTCATTTTCATTTAGTTTGTATACACTTAAGACAATTTTTTGTAGTGTTTGCAAGTCTGGAAAGCAACAATACAAAATTGGGAGATTGAGTCCTATGGTTTACTCAAATCAGCAAATCTCACCTTTATCATTATTATTAGTTTAATGTATAAAGTAGTTTACAGATAGATACAAGCATCTTTCTTGCCTAGGAAGTTAATGACAGATTAAATTTGTAGATTGTTGAAAAAAAGGTGGTACAGTACTGTAATAGAGGACACTCATTCCAATATAGACTGCCTTCAGCATTGCAAATGCATCATATTTATTGAGTAATAATAATACAGTAGCATGTGTTTGGAGATGCTGTATTAGTGTAACTACATGTTTTCTAAGTATTTTATTTTATTCAAATAGTATAATTTTTAATTTATACTGTATTGTGTTGCAGTTTTAATTTTTACAATTCTTCTTAACCCTTTCTCTGTCACAACCTTCAAATTTAAAAGGTCTATCATGCAATTTTTAAAGAATAATTATCTTGTTTAGTGGTAGAAAATCTTTTTCTAAAGGTAATGACACCCAAAATGCAAAACATGATGTAAAACCAATGGAATTATGCAGGAGCAAAGATGGAGAACTGGGATCACTTTACACATATGTAGTTTTGCCCATTGAGGCCTGTTTTAGTCCCCAGAATGGCCTAAATTCCTGGCTATGTCACTAGTATGACTGCTGTTGACTGAGTACAAGAAACTGCCCATTCATCTGTCAAAACTACTCTGTATAGTGTAGAATTTATTAATTTGACCAGTTTTACACAATTCAACAAATGCACACCCAAGGTAGACCCATTCTTTCATGTCTGATTCAAAATTTACCTCTCTTGGCATATTTGAAGGTGCTGTGATAAAGTTGTACATAAGCACCACTGGCCTTAATAAAGTATATCAATGTGGCAGACAGTGAAAGGGTTAGCTTATATTTCTACTTTAACAGTATTTACCATTCACTGTTTTATATCATTTAAATAGTTCTTTGTAGAGCCAATAAGTCTGAATGCAGAATGTATAGAGAGAAAATTTGTTATTCTTTCTTGGTATTGACATATATATACATTGAAACTAGTATGTGTAGGTAGCATTGGTTTTTATAATTTTACATTTTTCTACATAAATTTAAAATGACCTTGATGTGGCTAGTGTAAAGATACCTAAAACAATGGTTTGCCACATACAGAATAGGAGGCAGCTTGTTATCTAACAGTTCCGTCCAGTTGTGTTGTTTTGTTAAATAATAATGTAATAGAGGGTGAAAAATGACCCAAGTGGTAAAAAAAAAATGGTTTATATTTTTAAAGGTGTATTCATAACACATGAAATTTTATATTTTGAGTATACTGTGTATAGGTTGAAATTTTTGATACTTTTATTCATTGGTCATCTTACTGTTTATAAATGTTTATTTTTGTACAGCATTTATTTTTGCGTGCAATAGAATATCTCAAGAATCTCTGATCTTTAAATTTATTTTGATTATTAAAGAATATTGGTACAGTACACACTTTAAAGTGACTATCAAGCAGCACACTAATTTGTAGGATACAGTAGTAACAGTATTTTAAGTAGAAAAAACTGTGTACATATATAAATGTGCGGTTTGTAGATAATGCTTTTATTATTTAGATATACTTTTAAGTAGTCCACCTTAACTTTATGCCAAAGTACACAGTTTTATCATAAAAATTATGTGAAAACAAATGACTTATCCAGGTAGAATGGTTGGCCTCACTCACCCATAGGTACTTCACCCTGGGGGTATCCCCTGCCCGTTGATAGATTTCTTGAGTTACAATACAGCATCACTGTGTGGTCTGCTCCAGCTTTACCACCTCATTTAGACTTTTTTTTTTTTTCAATTTCTTCACTCATTCAGTCTTGTGTTGAGTCGCCTTGTTTCTTTCCCTTTACGTTTCCACTTAATACAGGGTTCCTTTCAAATGGCCATTAATTAGTTTTTCCAAGGTGTCTTGAGGGGCATGCATATGATGACTAGCTATTTTTTCAGTATTTCAGTGCTAAATGATCTCCATGATGTTAATAAGGCACAGTATGCAATTAATGGCATTTTATTGAGAAGACATTTCCCACAAAATGAGTTAAGCTTCTTTTTTACATTTTAATGTAAGTTTAATTTCATCCACAAGGGACTTTATGAATTCCCATGAATTATGTTAAGCATTTTTTATATTTTAATAAAAGTTTAATTGTAGCCACAGCAGTATGTAAAAGTCTTAAATCAGTGTTTTCAGATGCTCCTTTAAGAGTTTTTAACACCTAATGACTTACGAAATCACTGGGCAAGTTTGGGTATGTAGCCATTTCTTCAGGTAAACCAAGTATGGTATATAGCTTAGCCACCTCCCCAACAACTCTTCAAAAATCTCAGAACCATTCATTATTAGGGGGTTACATTTATGTGTGGTGCTTTTGATCTTTCCCACTTCAAAGTGTATTGTGTGTTGTTTGGAGGAATGTCGAGATAGTTATTGCCTTCATTACTTTGCTTTCTTCCACAGCCATCTTGATTCTCACACATGCAGAATAATCACGTGTGTGGGTGGGTGTGAGTTGGACCTAAGTGACGTGTCTGACCTCACTAGGTCAGTGAGGTCAGACAGTCAGTGAGCTTAAGGTCACTAGGTCAGTGAGCTTAAGCCGATAAGGGAATTGGACCTGCCTCACATAGGCCAGTAGGCCTGTTGCAGTGTATCTTCTTTCTTATGTGTTTTTTTTTTTAACAAGTCGGCCGTCTCCCACCGAGGCAGGGTGACCCAAAAAGAAAGAAAAAATCCCCAAAAAGAAAATACTTTCATCATCATTCAACACTTTCACCTCACTCACACATAATCACTGTTTTTGCAGAGGTGCTCAGAACACAACAGTTTAGAAGCATATACGTATAAAGATACACAACATATCCCTCCAAACTGCTAATATCCCGAACCCCTTCTTTAGAGTGCATTCATTGTACTTCCCATTTCCAGAACTCAAGTCTGGCTATATAAAAATAACTGGTTTCCCTGAATCCCTTCACTAAATATTACCCTGCTCACACTCCAACAGATCGTCAGGTCCCAAATACCATTCGTCTCCATTCACTTCTATCGAACATGCTCATGCACGCCTGCTGGAAGTCCAAGCCCCTCGCCCACAAAACCTCCCTTACCCCTTCCTTCCAACCTTTTCGAGGACGACCCCTACCCTGCCTTCCTTCCCCTACAGATTTATACGCTCTCCATGTCATTCTACTTTGATCCATTCTCTCTAAATGACCAAACCACCTCAACAACCCCTCTTCTGCCCTCTGACTAATGCTTTTATTAACTCCACACCTTCTCCTAATTTCCACACTCCGAATTTTCTGCATAATATTTACACCACACATTGCCCTTAGACAGGACATCTCCACTGCCTCCAACCGCCTCCTCGCTGCTGCATTCACAACCCAAGCTTCACACCCATATAAGAGTGTTGGTACTACTATACTTTCATACATTCCCTTCTTTGCCTCCATAGATAACATTTTTTGACTCCTCATATACCTCAACGCACCACTCGCCTTTTCCCCCTCATCAATTCTATGAGTAACCTCATCCTTCATAAATCCATCCGCCGACACGTCGACTCCCAAGTATCTGAAAACATTCACTTCTTCCATACTCCTCCTCCCCAATTTGATATCCAATTTTTCTTTATCTAAATCATTTGATACCCTCATCACCTTACTCTTTTCTATGTTCACTTTCAACTTTCTACCTTTACACACACTCCCAAACTCATCCACTAACCTTTGCAATTTTTCTTTAAAATCTCCCATAAGCACAGTATCATCAGCAAAAAGCAACTGTGTCAATTCCCATTTTGTATTTAATTCCCCATAATTTAATCCCACCCCTCTCCTGAACACCCTAGCATTTACTTCTTTTACAACCCCATCTATAAATATATTAAACAACCATGGTGACATTACACATCCCTGTCTGAGACCTACTTTTACTGGGAAGTAGTCTCCCTCTCTTCTACACACCCTAACCTGAGCCTCACTATCCTCATAAAAACTCTTTACAGCATTTAGTAACTTGCCACCTATTCCATATACTTGCAACATCTGCCACATTGCTCCCCTATCCACTCTATCATATGCCTTTTCTAAATCCATAAATGCAATGAAAACTTCCCTACCTTTATCTAAATACTGTTCACATTATATACTTCAATGTGAACACTTGATCTACACATCCCCTACCCACTCTGAAACCTCCTTGCTCATCTGCAATCCTACATTCTGTCTTACCTCTAATTCTTTCAATTATAACCCTACCGTACACTTTTCCTGGTATACTCAGTAAACTTATTCCACTATAATTTTTACAATCTTTCTTGTCCCCCTTCCCTTTATATAAAGGGACTATACATGCTCTATGCCAATCCCTAGGTACCTTCCCCTCTTTCATTCATTTATTACACATTAATACAAACCACTCCAACATTATATCCCCCCCTGCTTTTAACATTTCTGTCATGATCCCGTCAGTTCCAGCTGCTTTGCCCCCTTTCATTCTACGTAATGCCTCACGCACCTCCCCTACACTCGCATCCTGCTCTTCTTCACTCCTAAAAGATGGTATACCTCCCTGTCCAGTGCATGAAATTACCGCTTCCCTTTCTTCGTCGACATTTAAAAGTTCCTCAAAATATTCTCGCCATCTACCCAAAACCTCCATCTCCCCATCTCTTATGTTAGTAAAATGTATGTAATTGTTGACCTCCATTAGTTGCAGCTCTTTAGTCTTTGAGTTCGAACTCGGACAGTGTCTGAATTTTCCCCCCTCCCATGTATATCCATATTGTATTTTTCACTTTCTCCTTGGAAAGTTCAGTGATTCGTGTTTGCTCCCCTCTCTTTCTTTCGAAGGTGGAAGGCCAACATATTTGCTATAAACTTATTCTTGAACACTTTCACTTACATTCTCATACTATGGCTGTGTACACCGACTGTTCCATATTCCCATATTTGATGAGTTACACAGCTTTCTCTTCAGATAGAGTAATCCAAGGACATTTACTAGTCTGCCAGCATTTTCTTACCAGAGCTTACTCATTGCTGTCATATACATTACAATTATGTGCATCTCATTTGGAGTTTCAAACTCGGAAATATGACCCCCAACATCATGCTTCATATACAACAGTGGTTATGTTGAATTTCTAGCAAGTACAAAAAGGTAATTTTTTGCAGGGTCCCTTGACACATTGATGTACAGGGTAATAAACACACTCATTTGCTTGCTTCACTGTTCATGATGTTCCATCAAACTGCAGTTAAGCTTCTGGCTGTCTTCTCATTACTGTTGGATGTGGGAAACTGTGCTCACGTATTTACAAATCGGTCATACATGATACTATATGGAAAGAAGCCTGGTACCTCACTTCTAGGAGCGCCCAATGGCTTTAACAGTTAACCATATATTAATAATCCATTCTTTTTTAAGAATCTTCAGTGTCCTGACACACACACTGTCCTCCTCACTGAAAGCCCCACCTTTGATACAGACTCCCTCTATGACTTTTTAAGAGAAACTAATTGCATCATCCGTGATCATTTTGCACCTTCACTGATCCTCAACTTCACTTAGCTTCAGTTTTCGTAACTTATTCTTGCAAATTAAACTACCTATGTACTGTATTTCCCATCGGGCTCGTTTTTTAAATTTTATATTATAATCATTTTTTTTATTAGTTTTTCTATATACCTAAACTGATTAAGGCTGTTTGCATTATATAAAGTGATGCACTGTATGACCCATATGGGATTAGCACTTAGTGATTTACTCGTTTTTTTTTTTTTCCCAAAATTCCCATGAGTGAGTGGCACCATCTAGTCTAGTACCTGCATAAAAGTTTTTTGTGTATAGAGTAGGTTATTTGATTTTAAAGAATTCCTTAAAAGCATTTCACAGAAAAAAAAACTTAATTGTATTTGTGAGGCAGCAGAACTACTCAGTCTACTGTCACATCAAAGTCTTTATTGCAATATTTTGCACAAGAAACTTAAGACCCAACTAAATATTTTTCTGCTCTGATTTATGTTCAATGAATTACTGGATCATAATGTAAACAATGTTCAGTTTGTTAGTAGTGATAGCAGACTGAGTTGTCCAGAAATCTATGCAAATAGACTTACACTGTACACTGGTGAGAAGAGGTCAGTGTCATGAACTTCTTCATTATTAACAGATGATCAGTTGTTGCTGGTATTGCAACTATATTTATATTGAATAGAATTAAATTCTTGTACAGTATATTAACATATTTTTTATACCTATTGATTAATGCACTAAAACCTCAATTTAACAGATTTCAAATTTTATGGACAAAATACAGTGGAACCTTGCCTAACAAGTTTAATCTGTTCTGTGACCTAGCTCATAAGTCAATTTGCTTGTATGTCAAATCAGTTTTAATCATTTAAGTTAATTGAAATGCCATTAATCCATTCCAGCAGAATTCCTGCTCTCTGGAGGCAGGACAAAATACTTGAATATGATGCTAATATCAACTCTGCTGCTTATTTATCTATCACAATTCATCTGATATAATAAACAATATAATAAACACAGAAATACGACATATACTCTAGAATGAATACAATTGGCTATATATGGCGAGTGATGGTGGCAGCGTCTGCCATTTCTTCCACTCTGATTATAGTATCTTCCCATGCTTTTATTATAAGAGAAAAGTGTGTTTGTAAGGATAACTGCAGTAGATCACTAGTTTCCTAAGGAAAACACTGAAACAAAGTATTTATAAATAAGAAATATTGTATAAAAGCAAGAAGGCTGGAGGGAGCGGAGATGTCATGTCTGAGGGCAATGTATGGTGTGAATATAATGCAGAGAATCTGTAGTTTGGAGATTAGGAGGAGGTGTGGGATTACAAAAACTATTATCCAGAGGGCTGAGGAGGGGTTATTGAGATGGTTTGGACATGTAGAGAGGATGGAATGAAATACAATGACTTCGAGAGTATACAAATCTGTAGTGGAGGGAAGGCGGAGTAAGGGTTGGCCTAGGAAAGGTTGGAGGGAGGGGGTAAAGGAGGTTTTGTGTGCAAGGGGCTTGGATTTCCAGCAAGCGTGCGTGAGTGTGTTAGACAGGAGCGAATGGAAATAAATGGTTTTTAGGACTTGCCGGAAGGGATTCAGGGAAACCGGCAGGCGTGACTTGAGTCCTGGAGATGACAAGTACAGTGTCTGCACTCTGAAGGAAGGGTGTTAATGTTGCAGTTTTATAACTGTAGTGTGGGCATGCCTCTGGCAAGACAGTGATGGAGTGATTGATGAAAGTTTTTCTTTTTTGGGCCACCCTACCTTGGTGGGAAACGGCCGATGTGTTAATAAAATAAAAACATAATAGAGAATGTAAAGAAATAAACTGTTAATATAACGTGTATATTTACAAGGGCAAGGAGGAATAACATCTTGTAGGAGTGAGGAAGAGCCAGTTGTGAGTGTGGGGGAAGTTTGTGAGGCAGTAGGTAAAATGAAAGGGGGTAAGGCAGCTGGGATTGATGGGATAAAGATAGAAATGTTAAAAGCAGGTGGGGATATAGTTTTGGAGTGGTTGGTGCAATTATTTAATAAATGTATGGAAGAGGGTAAGGTACCTATTGATTGGCAGAGAGCATGCATAGTTCCTTTGTATAAAGGCAAAGGGGACAAAAGAGAGTGTAAAAATTATAGGGGGATAAGTCTGTTGAGTATACCTGGTAAAGTGTATGGTAGAGTTATTATTGAAAGAATTAAGAGTAAGATGGAGAATAGGATAGCAGATGAACAAGGATGTTTTAGCAAAGGTAGGGGGTGTGTGGACCAGGTGTTCACAGTGAAACATATAAGTGAACAGTATTTAGATAAGGCTAAAGAGGTCTTTGTGGCATTTATGGATTTGGAAAAGGCATATGACAGGGTGGATAGGGGGGCAATGTGGCAGATGTTGCAGGTGTATGGTGTAGGAGGTAGGTTACTGAAAGCAGAGAAGAGTTTTTACGAGGATAGTGAGGCTCAAGTTAGAGTGTGTAGGAAAGAGGGAAATTATTTCCCAGTAAAAGTAGGCCTTAGACAAGGATGTGTGATGTCACCGTGGTTGTTTAATACAGTGGACCCCCGCATAACGATCAGCTCCCAACTTGACCAATTATGTAAGTGTATTTTTGTAAGTGCTTTTGTAGGTGTATTTTTGGGGGTCTGAAACGGACTAATCTAATTAACAATATCTCTTATGGGAACAAATTCGGTCTATAACGGCACCCAAACAGACTTCTGGATTGAAATAATATCGTTATCCGGGGGTCCACTGTATATTTATAGATGGGGTTGTAAGAGAAGTAAATGTGAGGGTCTTGGCAAGAGGCGTGGAGTTAAAAGATAAAGAATCACACAAAGTGGGAGTTGTCACAGTTGCTCTTTGCTGATGACACTGTGCTCTTGGGAGATTCTGAAGAGAAGTTGCAGAGATTGGTGGATGAATTTGGTAATGTTTGCAAAAGATGAAAATTAAAAGTGAATACAGGAAAGAGTAAGGTTATGAGGATAACAAAAAGATTAGGTGATGAAAGATTGGATATCAGATTGGAGGGAGAGAGTATGGAGGAGGTGAATGTATTCAGATATTTGGGAGTGGACATGTCAGCGGATGGGTCTATGAAAGATGAGATGAATCATAGAATTGATGAGGGGAAAAGGGTGAGTGGTGCACTTAGGAGTCTGTGGAGACAAAGAACTTTGTCCTTGGAGGCAAAGAGGGGAATGTATGAGAGTATAGTTTTACCAGTGCTCTTATATGGGTGTGAAGCATGGGTGATGAATGTTGCAGCGAGGAGAAGGCTGGAGGCAGTGGAGATGTCATGTCTGAGGGCAATGTGTGGTGTGAATATAATGCAGAGAATTCGTAGTTTGGTAGTTAGGAGGAGGTGCATGATTACCAAAACTGTTGTCCAGAGGGCTGAGGAAGGGTTGTTGAGGTGGTTCGGACATGTAGAGAGAATGGAGCGAAACAGAGTGACTTCAAGAGTGTATCAGTCTGTAGTGGAAGGAAGGCGGGGTAGGGGTCGGCCTAGGAAAGGTTGGAGAGAGGGGGTAAAGGAGGTTTTGTGTGCGAGGGGCTTGGACTTCCAGCAGGCATGCGTGAGCGTGTTTGATAGGAGTGAATGGAGACAAATGGTTTTTAATACTTGACGTGCTGTTGGAGTGTGAGCAAAGTAACATTTATGAAGGGGTTCAGGGAAACCGGCAGGCCGGACTTGAGTCCTGGAGATGGGAAGTACAGTGCCTGCACTCTGAAGGAGGGGTGTTAATGTTGCAGTTTAAAAACTGTAGTGTAAAGCACCCTTCTGGCAAGACAGTGATTGAGTGAATGATGGTGAAAGTTTTTCTTTTTCGGGCCACCCTGCCTTAGTGGGAATAGGCCAGTGTGATAATAAAAAAAAATAAAAGAAATAAAATGGAGTTTTTTCTTTTGTAATGGTATAATAAATATTTTCATTTTGAAGCCAAAAGTTATGGAGTACAATATGCAAAACATCTACAGCTCAAACACACAGAAACACATTATCTTCATCTATAACTCAAGCTGTATTGATTTGACCCATTTTCATGGTGAAGGAGCTCTTGATCTGAGAAATTAGAACTCTTGTCCCTTTCCACAAACCGAATCTACATTTTTTTTTTCAGCACGTCGGCACGCTCCCACCGAGGCAGGGTGAACCAAAAGAAAGAAAAACACTTTCACTATCAGTCGATACTTTCACCATCACTCAACATAATCATTATCTTTGCAGAGGCACCCAGATATGGTAGTTTAGATAGTCACTCCAAACTGCCATTATCCCAAACCCCCCTCCTTTAAAGTGCAGGCATTGTACTTCCCATTTCAAGGACTCAAGTCCAGCTAACCACTTTCCCTGAATCCCTTCACAAAATATTACCCTGCTCACACTCCAGCTCATCAGGTCCCAGAAATCATTCGTCTCAATTCACTCCTTTCTAGCACGCTCACACATGCTTGCTGGAAATCCAAGCTTCTCACCCACAAAACCTCCTTGACCCTCTTCCTCCAACCTTTTCGAGGGCGACCCCTACCCTTCCTTTCTTCCTCTACAGATTTATTCGTTCTCCAAGTCATTCTACTTTGTTCCATTCTCTCTAAATGACCAAACCACCTCAACAACCCCTCTTCAGCCCTTTGACTAATACTTTTAGTAACTCCACACCACCTCCTAATTTCCACACTATGAATTCTCTGCATAATATTTACACCACACATTGCCCTTAGACAGGACATCTCCATTGCCTCCAGCTGCCTCCTTGATGCAGCATTTACAACCCAGGCTTCACACCCATATAAGAGTGTTGGTACCACTATACTTTTGTACATTCTCTTCTTTGCCTCCATGGATAATGTTTTTTTATCTCCACAGATACCTCAACACACCACTCACCATTTTTTCCTTCATCAATTCTGTGGTTAACCTCATCCTTCATAAACCCATCTGTTGACAAGTCAACTACAATCAGGTGGAATGACATACCTCCATACCTACATACCTTCATAAATTCCCCCTCCCTTCATTTTGCATCATTAGTGGAGAAATTTCCTCCTGATATTAAATTCAGCTTCTAGACAGAGAGAAAGGGGATTGCTATCAGCTCTGTTCTATGTAGCTTCCAAAGGTGCTGCTGCGGTGGTTGTGTCATTCTCCTTGAATGGAAATCGGATCTTTGAGTAGGTCAATTGACCCTCTGACGAGACACAGGGAGAACACCTGACAGGACCTCTGAATAGAAGTATTACTGGAGGTTACCTGTGGATCCAGGAATGGCAGTTAAAGTTGCATGATTCCTGGCATTATTGCTGATCTGCCTAGCACTCTTGTCCAATTAGGTGGTTTTGCCAAGCCTAGCTCAGTCACTTTTTTTTTTTTCACAGGGTTTGACAAGGTTAAGGATCCCTAGCTTTATTGACAAGCTATTTACTGGTTAAGGATTCCTAACTTTATTGGCAAGCTAAGAGCTGTTACCTACATCAGCTCATTTGAAAGCATTTTTATTGTTATGAAACATACAAGTAGGGAACAGGATGAAGTTGGAGCCATCTATGGGCCTGCATTTTCATTTGATCAACTGACTTTATCTCGTTGACATCATTATACTGTACGAATGTGTTCCATACTCGAGTCATCCTGGGTATATATGATCTCAGATGGAGTGATGTTCTGGAGAAGGGTACAGTCAGAGTGAAGTTGCTGCTTTCTGCCCGTCTTGTGGCATAAAAGCTTGTTTCACGCTGTCCTCGAACTGGACCCAAGTGTGGTACTTTGACAGTATTGGCCTTGTACATAACAGTAAGGCCACCCACATCCCTCCTGTGTTGAAGGCTCTGTTGAAATTACAGATCTATCCAGGATTGGTCCAGGCGAGAGATGAGACATCTTGCTCTGTTCTCTACTCTGTCAAGCAGTCACAGATGAGAGGGGGGGGGGCAGGCAAACCAAGAAAGTGGAGCATACTCAAGGTGTGAGCATACTTGTGCCTCGTACAGAATCTTGCAACCCCTACTGTCAAGCAGATGCGAGATACGGCAAAATGCTGTAAGCTTCCTGTCTGCCTTGTTTGCAAGATTTACAACATGGTTCTTCATGGTCAGTTTGGAGTCAAATTTCACCCCAAGGATATCAACTTCTTCTCCGGGTGCCAACACCCTCCCATTCATCCTTACTAGTGCACCAGCATTAACATCATGGTGCCTAGAGACCATCATCATTTGAGTTTTCTTGGGTGCAAATGTTACTTGCCATCTATTACCCCAAGCTGATATAGCTCTTAGCTGGTGATTGATGTAGCTTAGAGCAGCTGGCATTTCTTCTGTTGGATAAGTGAATGTCAGTGTACAGTCATCTGCATATGCATGGGATTCTGGGATGAGATGAAGGTCATTGAAGTAGACATTCCATAACAATGGTCCCAGCATGCTTCCTTGTGGAACACTTGCCCCAATAGGATGTCTTGCTGATTCTGTTCCATTGAGAACTACCTTTAGAGATCTACCATGAAGGTAATCACTGAGGAGATATAGCGTAGAGCCTGCAATTCCCAGTGCTTGAAGTTTTGCTAAGAGGCCATGGTGTCACACCCGGTCGAAAGCACCAGCAATGTCCAGTGCTACCACACAGCTGACTTTGGATTCATCCAGTGAGAGAGGTTTAACAACAGTGGAGAGGTTTAACAACAGATCAGCAGCAGAGTAACCTTTCCTGAAGCCATATTGACGGTCACAAAGTAGTGAGTGGTAGTCAAAAGACTCTGTCATTTGTCTTGAGATTATTGTCTCAAGGATCTTAACAGTGATTGACAGGAGTGACACTGGTCTGTAGTTGCTGATTTCTGCTCTGCTCTGCTCTTTTTTTTTTGTGAACAGGGACTACATTTGTCTCTTTCCACAGAGAGGGCCATTTACACTGTACTAGGCAGTGCTGAAAGATGCGAGTTAGAGGTGCTGCTAGCTAGTCTGCACATCTCAGCAATCTTGGGCTCAACTTGTCAGGGCCCACAGCCTTTTCTTGGTCAAGTGATTTAAGATGGAAATGCACCTCCTCCTGCCTTATTGTCACCACTGACAGTTTTGACAGTTCTTGCAGCTAGCCAAGGAGGGTCCCTTGCTGCATCAGGAACTTGCATTTTGGTAGCAAAGTGCTCGGCAAAGAGGTCCGCCTTCTCTTGACTACTAGTAGAGGTGGTCCCATCCTGTCGATTTAGAGGTGGAATGAGTTCATCAGGCAGATAACCTTGTCTGTCCTTGACCAGGGGCCACCAGGTTTTGGAGCCTACCCTACCTGTTGCTAGCTTTCTTTTTGTGTCCACCTCCCATTTAGCAATGGCCCACTTTTGAATGCCACTCATATGTCTACAGGCTTGCTTGTGCAAGTACTTGTTGTAGGTGGTAGGATGTCTTTTATACCTTCGCCATGCTTTGTACTTAGCAGTAGCAGCCTCTCTACGATGAAAGCCAAACCAAGGCTGAGCTGTTGGCTTCGTCACATATTGCCGGTGAGGAATGTGTTCTTGTTGTAGATTAAGGATGTGTCCAGTGAAGGCTTTCACTTGGTTGTCAACATCCCCTTGGAGAAGAGCATTCCAATCGGTGGTGGCGAGCTCAGAGCAAAGGGATGGCCAATTACCTCTTTCCCATAGCCAGGTTGTGCGTGTGGACTCCTCACTTCGTTCTGTTGTGATCTTAAGTGTCGTAAAAACAGCCTTGTGGTCAGATGATCCAACGTAGCCGAGGGGTTGACAAGTGACTATACCTTCTGCCAGATCACTCACTACTGGGTCAAGGGAGGAGCCAGAGATGTGAGTAGGGAAATCAACAAAGTTTCTCATGTCAAATACTGCAAGAAGGTCATCAAAGTCCCTCTGTATAACGTGTTGGTTGAGGTCACCAACAATTATGATAAGTTGACAGTTGTCTTGTAGCAGAATGAAGTCCATATTTTCCATTAGGAAGTTGATGGGGTCTGCATGTTGCCACTGAGGTCTGTACATTGCACATGCTAGTACAGAGGTACTAGTGTTTATGCAGAGCTTGAAGAACATCATTTCAAGATGAGTAGGGATGGCAACATCAATGTGCTGGGCATGAACACTTTTAGAGAAACACACAGCAACACCTCATCCTTGCCCTTGCCTGTCTCTTCTCATCCATGAGGTGTAGCCAGCAATTCTTGCAAAATTTTCTGGAGTCCTGTCGTCCAAAAATGTTTCAACAACAGCTATCATGCCAGGACGTCAAGTGTTCACAAAACTATGTATGAGCTCTCCAACATTATTAATGAAACCTCTAATGTTGGCCGACAGGATGCTGATAGACTGGCTTCTCATGATGTGGTCAGCTTGAGGTGGTGGGTGTGTAAGGCATGTAAGGTGCCTGCCCTTGAGAGAGGTAGGATACTGAGGCAGCTGCAGGGATGTAGGTCTGTGGCCTTGTATAAGGCACAATACCACCTGCTGGACTGAGATAGGAGTAGCTGAGTGGGTGACGTGTGAGAGTGTTCACCAATTCAGAGATCCTGCTGGTTTTTTTTCCGAGAACAGGTCTCTAAACAGGTGGTCCTGTCTGTCAAGTTCCTTTTTCTTCCGACACTGGTCCTCCTGATGTCCTTTCTTGTAGCAGTAATTGCACCTGGTATCTCGCAGGCAGTTGTTGGCGGTGTGCCCCTTCCGGTGACAGCGAGAGCACTGCCTAAGTGCCTGGGAGGATGGACTATGATTTGTTGCACCTCCTGTGTTTTGCTGATTTGTCCTCAGGTTCTGCCGCTGGGACTGTGTTAGTGGAGGGTGAGATGGCTGTAGATGTCTCCCTCCTCCACGTCCTTTTCCACGTCCTCTACCCCGTCCTCTGCCAGTTTTGACAGATTTGTCCCTGCTGTTCATACTTTGGCGCAGTAGGTGATCAGGTGCAGTGATAGTTCCCTGATTATTAGCTGCACCAATCTCTGGTGGAGAAAATCCTGACTCAGAACTTGCTGATGAAGCACTGCTGCCAGATGCTGGAATAGTGTCGGCAGGTGTGCTAACAGGTGTAGGATCAGAGATGGTATGTGCACTGTCTAGTGTACTGGCAGTGGCTGAAGCAGAAATGTCAGGTGTAGGAGAATTAACAGATCCAAGGCTTCCTTCGTTGCTGGGAAGAGGATTTGTTCCATCTGTGGTGGTCAGAGGAATTGTGTTAGAATTCCCAAAGGTAGTGTTTTGAACTCTGTCAATCTGTGGGGCCTTAGCGATGACAGAATTCCACCAGTTATTTACCCCTGAGTTAAACTCAGTGTGGGACTTCCAGTCTTTGTCAATAGTGTCACCATCAGCTGTGCAGCTTATGTCACTTGATGTAGGCTTGCACAGGCCTTCTACAATAGCTTGAAGGTTATCTAATGATTTGAGGATCTCATGAATTGCTTCCCTGTGATGGATTATCGTAGCTGCGACTTTACAACACAGCCCATGAGGGCAGTCTTGATCTTTGGACAGGAGTCCCTGAGGTAGTACTTCTGAACCTTCCTCCTGTAGCTCCAGGCTTGTATCCACATATACCACAGGATTATGGATATCCTTCAATTTTCTGAAATTTTCAACCTGGCTGCAACAAAATTCTTCTGGAATGCAATGTGTGTGGCAGTAGTTGGAACAAGTAGGCTCCTTACATCTAAGAAGTATTTTGTCCCTTGTGGTATACCCACAAACACTGCAGTAACTACTGGGACAATAGCCAGATAGCGTAGATATTCTTGCTATTTTGCGATGTGAAGTTTTCCCAGAGGAGGCGTTGTAGGTTTGCAATGAAGTTCACAGGAGAGAGGGTGGGTGGTGGTATCGTGGGGGTGTTTATAACTGGGTGGGTAGTGAGGGAGGGTGAGGGCCGGCAAGCTGGAAGTGTTGCCTTCTCACTATCACTTTAGGTGCCATCTTGATGTACTAGGTAGGATAAGAGGTGGTTTTCACAGAACAGTGACACTACTTATCACAGAGGTCATTGTGTCTCAGGGTGGGTATGGGGATTCTTTTTTATTATTCTTGCTGTTGCCCCCTAACTTTTACTCTTTTGAAAACAAGATAGTCTCGGTCTGGGTCAGAAAGTACTACAATGTCCTTTACTAACTCCAACACAGCAATGAACCTTCCTCAGAACCACTGGCACCACCAATGGGGGGGGGGCTTGGTGGGGTTCAGCCCCCCATAATTTCCTTCAGGTCTTCAAGCCCCCATTAATTTTCTTCAGCCCCCAAAAGCCCCTCCTATAATGAAAAATAAGTTAAACATTGAGCACATTTCTTTCCCATTGTCAGTAAGCTGATCAGAGTTAATTTTAACTGGAAACAACACTCACTATATCACTGTTCCTTATACATGGACTTGGAAAAGCTTATGTGCTGGGTAGCTTTCAGAACGGGTTGGACCAATATAAGAGGAATTGGATTCGAAGATCTGCAAAGTATGTGCCAAATAGGTTCCTTCATTCTCGTGTTCTTATTTCTTTATTATATACCATTTATTTTATGATTGTGGAGCAAGTGGGCATAGAAGAAACTCCTGTAAGACATAACTTCCCCCCTCCCCCCCCAAGATAAAACCCACCCTCATAAAACCACCACAGGAAAAACCTGCGTATGACAGACCCCCCTACCCTAGAAAAATTTTCACAAAGCTTAGCCTAACCTGACCTAACGTAACTAAACCAAACCTGATCAAACCGAACTTTAATTAACTGATGGAGTTTTGGCTTATTTTACACTCTTACCGAGAGTCTCCTTTTTTTCCGGGTGGGTTAAACCTGGGAGGTTTTATCCCAAGGACAGGGCAGGTTTGGCTGAACATTGAACTAGTAGTGGTGGTAGGATGGGGAAGACTCAGGTTCTCATAAGGTTGGAATGCACCTGCTTCAGTAATTACCTCATGTGAAGTGGTAGTAGTAGTAGTAGTGGCTCTATAACAAATATGAGATGAATTTAAGGCAGGGCTTAAGATGTCTGGGGGTATATAAAATATGTATAAAAAGGTCGTGTATAGTGACAAATGACATATTGGATAGAAAATACAGAGAAATGAAATCACAATGAAACGATATACTTACTAGTAGAAGAACAATTCCTTACGTTTCCAGAATAAAGATCCCCAAATGTTGCCGGAGTCAAACTCACTCACTGAGCCTGGACAGAAACCAATTTGATTAATAAAAATGGCGCCAGGGAGCCTTGGGAGGAGACCCATCCATTGTGTGGATGGTGTGAGTGCTGGACTGCTAGGAGGAGGCAAATGCTGAGTGGATCACATCGGATTGCATTTCTCAAGTATCAGGTGAAGAAATATTTTTCTAGTATTTTTGCATTTATTTCCTTTTAGGTGGCGTGAATATCGATGTTAAGTATCTCTCTGTCGTTGGTTTAAGTAGTATTTTCATTTTTTGTTAGACCATAAGTGAAAATGGATCGCTTTCTAATTCCAAGCAAAAGAATATGAAAAAATGATGCAGATGTTCCGTCATTCAGCAGCACTTGCTGCTGAAGGGCATCAGTGAAGCTGTTAACCCCAGTGATCAGTCAACTGTCCCTGGACTTCGGATATAAGCCAGTTCCCAGATGATAGACCACATCTACCAGTTATAAAAAAAAATATCCCTATGTATGTTACACAAACCAGATTACTTCATACCAATTGATATGATTTGTACTCAGCTGGAATATTTAGTTATATACGATTCATTATAATGCTTAGCCTGTTGCCATTTTAGTCAGAACGGGGGTCATAGTGAGACTGCTGTTACTCACGATGGTTTCACAAACTGAAAAAAAAAACAGCCATCTCTCAAGACATGAAGCAGCTGCCTCACACAAGTATCCCAATGGAATCTTGGATTGAATTCTTACAATAACAGGGTCCAGGATTCAAAAACTAACGGATGTAACTCAGACTGTTTTAAGAAATAGGCGTCACATGAAAGCAGTTAATGAGTCAATGATTCGCTTCTCGCTGCAGCATAGCACGAAGAGAACAAACACATGACATGTGAAAATATGGTATTTTTTTGCAACTACTTTTTCTCTTGAGTAATTTTGATTATATGAAAAAGAGAGTTTAACATTTCTCATGCTATGCCAAATTTATTTCATGATATTCAAAATGAAGTCGCTGTATAGCCCTTGTGGCTTAGCGCTTCTTTTTGATTATAATAATAATCAAAATGAAGTCATCGGTATTGTGACAACTGGTCAGCAAAGAAATCAGTGACAAAGTCAGACTAACAGGACGTTTTGCTCTACTTATTCCTCTCAGGGGAGGTTCCTTGATGATGGTGCCCACAGGCGCTGTATAATCCTACGGGCTTAGCGCTCCCCATGATTATAACAATTATAATGCTCTACTTATTGATGGACATAAGCAAAAAAGAACATATATCTGTAATTGTACGGTATCTGGATGCAGATTCTCTCATAGAGAAAATCAGAGACTTTCAACTTGTAACATAGACAACGTCGGGTCATCATCTAAGACCCGAGTCAGGAAACACTTGTCCTATTTCCTGATGAACCTTACTTTGATGAGTTTCGAGTCTCTATTCTCGGAGCCCGGCCATGGGCCAGGCTCGTCTGGTGCTTGCCTGGTCAACCAAGCTGTTGCTGCTGGAGTGCCACTGCCCCACATATCCATCACAGCCTGGCTGATCCTGCACTTGGCGAAGATACTTGTCCAGTCTCCTCTTGAAGGCTTCTACACTTGTACCAGCCGTGTTTCTGATATCTTTTGGTAAGATTTTGAAAAGTCTGGGGCCACGAATGTTGACACAGTGTTCCCTTATTGTGCCCACCGCTCCCCTGCTCCTCACTGGGTTTATTTTACATTTCCTCCCATATCTCTCACTCCTAACCTTTGAAAAACGGGGGAAAGATGAAAATGATCAAAAGGTGACTGGTGAGCTTAGTGCTGAGCAGCAGGTCACTGTGCAGCATCAGAAGAATAGTGTTGTATGGCAGGGACGAGTAGGCTCTTGATACCACCTTATTAAGGGAAAGTTCCTTGATGTCTGGGAGGGGCTCTTAATTCGAAGAACTGAATGTCTTCCAATTAGATCGAAACTGAATACTTCCCATTCCCCAGACCTTGCATGACCCCTACTGGTTCAGCGGTTCTTCCTAAATATAATAATAATAATATAATACGCTCTTCACTATTAAGGAAGTGAGAGAGGTAGGATCGCTTTTATATAGCAAAATTAGATACACTGGCAGCGTGCTACTACTTAATTCTGTATGACGTTGACACAGCTTTGTTTTCCTCTCATATTCCACCACACAAGATGAAAAGCAAGATAGTCAGTTAACTGAAGGAAAGATAAAAATATGAAGAACTCTCCCCTTCCTAGGATCAAACCTGATCTCTACAGGTTTACCACTTCTTCATGAATGTAATAATAAGTTTTCCTCAAACTTAGACCCACTGTCCTCTACTCCTCAACTTGTGGCTCAAGGGAAGCTTCAAAGGTTTCATTCCAGCATAACTGGAGTTACTGTCCCCAAGTGATAGTAACTCCAGCTATGCTGGAAGGAAACCTTTGAAGCTGCCGTAGCTAATGAACCTTTAATGGAATACTTGACGATATCCTCATTAACCTGAAGTCTCTCAGCTGAGGCTGACAGCTTGCAACACCTTGTATGAGCACCATCCTGCGTGATGGAACATGCCAGGAAAACAGGTTCTGTTTCCACTGTGTATCTATCATATAGAATGGTGAAGCAGCTCACTGCAGATGTATCCAATTTTGCTAAATAATAGTACAGCAATGTGTGGGTCAGCATTAGTGGAGGCGGCGGCGGCGGCGGCGGCTGGTAGCCTTCCAGAGAACTTGATAGGAATTCTGTTTCCATCTTAAGACATTAACATCTTCCACCACTCTTCTAAATTATCATAAAACCCTTTATCTTTACCTGCCTATTCCTCTTCTCATTCTTCTCCAGGCTGGGATGGATATGTGGGGCAGCGGGACATCAGCAGCAACAACCTGGTTGACCAAGGAAACACCAGACGAGCCTGGCCCATTGCCGGGCTCCGAGAGCAGAACAACTCGGAACTCATCAAAGGTATATCAAAAGTGTATACTATTGTAGTTTTCTACCTTCCACCTCCTGCTTCCACTATAGCTGGAAGCATTTGTCCTGCTTCCACTATAGCTGGAAGCATTTGTCCTGCTTCCACTATAGCTGGAAGCATTTGTCCTGCTTCCACTATAGCTGGAAGCATTTGTCCTGCTTCCACTATAGCTGGAAGCATTTGTCCTGCTTCCACTATAGCTGGAAGCATTTGTCCTGCTTCCACTATAGCTGGAAGCATTTGTCCTGCTTCCACTATACCTGGAAGCATTTGTCCTGCTTCCACTATAGCTGGAAGCATTTGTCCTGCTTCCACTATACCTGGAAGCATTTGTCCTGCTTCCCCTTCAGCTGGAAGCATTTGTCCTGCTTCCCCTACAGCTGGAAGAATTTGTCCTGCTTCCCCTACAGCTGGAAGCATTTGTCCTGCTTCCCCTACAGCTGGAAGCATTTGTCCTGCTTCCCCTAACAGTCGGAAGCATTTGTCCTGCTTCCACTATAGCTGGAAGCATTTGTCCTGCTTCCACTATAGCTGGAAGCATTTGTCCTGCTTCCCCTACAGCTGGAAGCATTTGTCCTGCTTCCACTACAGCTGGAAGAATTTGTCCTGCTTCCCCTACAGCTGGAAGCATTTGTCCTGCTTCCCCTACAGCTGGAAGCATTTGTCCTGCTTCCCCTACAGCTGGAAGCATTTGTCCTGCTTCCCCTACAGTTGGAAGCATTTGTCCTGCTTCCCCTACAGCTGGAAGAATTTGTCCTGCTTCCCCTACAGCTGGAAGCATTTGTCCTGCTTCCCCTACAGCTGGAAGCATTTGTCCTGCTTCCCCTAACAGTTGGAAGCATTTGTCCTGCTTCCACTATAGCTGGAAGCATTTGTCCTGCTTCCACTATAGCTGGAAGCATTTGTCCTGCTTCCACTATAGCTGGAAGCATTTGTCCTGCTTCCACTATAGCTGGAAGCATTTATCCTGCTTCCACTATAGCTGGAAGCATTTGTCCTGCTTCCACTACAGCTAGAAGCATTTGTCCTGCTTCCACTACAGCTGGAAGGATTTGTCCTGCTTCCACTACAGCTGGAAGGATTTGTCCTGCTTCCACTACAGCTAGAAGCATTTGTCCTGCTTCCACTACAGCTAGAAGCATTTGTCCTGCTTCCACTACAGCTGGAAGGATTTGTCCTGCTTCCACTACAGCTGGAAGAATTTGTCCTGCTTCCACTACAGCTGGAAGAATTTGTCCTGCTTCCACTACAGCTGGAAGGATTTGTCCTGCTTCCCCTACAGCTGGAAGCCTTTGTCATGCTTCCCCCCTCAAGGAAGGTTCCTTGATGTTGGTGAGGGTCTCTTGATTTAGGGAATTTGATCTGTGCTCCAGTTCCCCGAATTAAGCCTGAATGCCTTCCACATCCCCCCCCCAGGCGCTGTATAATCCTCCGGGTTTAGCGCTTCCCCCTTGATTATAATATTGTCATGGTTCCACTATAGCTGGAAGCATTTGTCCTGCTTCCACTATAGCTGGAAGCATTTGTCCTGCTTCCACTATAGCTGGAAGCATTTGTCCTGCTTCCACTATAGCTGGAAGCATTTGTCCTGCTTCCACTATAGCTGGAAGCATTTGTCCTGCTTCCACTATAGCTGGAAGCATTTGTCCTGCTTCCCCTACAGCTAGAAGCATTTGTCCTGCTTCCCCTACAGCTGGAAGCATTTGTCCTGCTTCCCCTACAGTTGGAAGCATTTGTCCTGCTTCCCCTACAGTTGGAAGCATTTGTCCTGCTTCCCCTACAGTTGGAAGCATTTGTCCTGCTTCCCCTACAGCTGGAAGCATTTGTCCTGCTTCCCCTACAGCTGGAAGCATTTGTCCTGCTTCCACTACAGCTGGAAGCATTTGTCCTGCTTCCCCTACAGCTGGAAGCATTTGTCCTGCTTCCCCTACAGCTGGAAGCATTTGTCCTGCTTCCCCTACAGCTGGAAGCATTTGTCCTGCTTCCCCTACAGCTGGAAGCATTTGTCCTGCTTCCACTATAGCCGGAAGGATTTGTCCTGCTTCCCCTACAGCTGGGAGCATTTGTCCTGCTTCCACTACAGTTGGAAGCATTTGTCCTGCTTCCACTATAGCTGGAAGCATTTGTCCTTCCCCTACAGCTGGAAGCATTTGTCCTGCTTCCCCTACAGCTGGAAGCATTTGTTCTGCTTCCACTACTGCTGGAAGCATTTGTCCTGCTTCCACTATAGCTGGAAGCATTTGTCCTTCCCCTACAGCTGGAAGCATTTGTCCTGCTTCCCCTACAGCTGGAAGCATTTGTCCTGCTTCCCCTACAGCTGGAAGCATTTGTCCTGCTTCCCCTACTGCTGGAAGCATTTGTCCTGCTTCCCCTACAGCTGGAAGCATTTGTCCTGCTTCCCCTACAGCTGGAAGCATTTGTCCTGCTTCCACTACAGCTGGAAGCATTTGTCCTGCTTCCCCTACAGCTGGAAGCATTTGTCCTGCTTCCACTACAGCTGGAAGCATTTGTCCTGCTTCCCCTACAGCTGGAAGCATTTGTCCTGCTTCCACTACAGCTGGAAGCATTTGTCCTTCCCCTACAGCTGGAAGCATTTGTCCTGCTTCCCCTACAGCTGGAAGCATTTGTCCTGCTTCCCCTACAGCTGGAAGCATTTGTTCTGCTTCCACTAGAGCTAGAAGCATTTGTCCTGCTTCCCCTACAGCTGGAAGCATTTGTCCTGCTTCCACTACAGCTGGAAGCATTTGTCCTGCTTCCCCTACAGCTGGAAGCATTTGTCCTGCTTCCACTACAGCTGGAAGCATTTGTCCTGCTTCCACTACAGCTGGAAGCATTTGTCCTGCTTCCACTACAGCTAGAAGCATTTGTGCTGCTTCCACTATAGCTAGAAGCATTTGTCCTACTTCCCCTACAGCTGGAAGCATTTGTCCTGCTTCCACTACAGCTGGAAGCATTTGTCCTGCTTCCCCTACAGCTGGAAGCATTTGTCCTGCTTCCACTACAGCTAGAAGCATTTGTCCTGCTTCCACTACAGCTGGAAGCATTTGTTCTGCTTCCCCTACAGCTGGAAGCATTTGTTCTGCTTCCACTACAGCTGGAAGCATTTGTCCTGCTTCCACTACAGCTGGAAGCATTTGTTCTGCTTCCACTACAGCTAGAAGCATTTGTCCTGCTTCCCCTACAGTTGGAAGCATTTGTCCTGCTTCCACTACAGCTGGAAGCATTTGTCTTGCTTCCACTACAGCTGGAAGCATTTGTCCTGCTTCCCCTACAGTTGGAAGCATTTGTCCTGCTTCCACTACAGCTGGAAGCATTTGTCCTGCTTCCACTATAGCCGGAAGCATTTGTCCTGCTTCCCCTACAGCTGGAAGCATTTGTCCTGCTTCCACTACACCTGGAAGCATTTGTCTTGCTTCCACTATAGCTGGAAGCATTTGTCCTGCTTCCACTACAGCTGGAAGCATTTGTCCTGCTTCCACTACAGCTGGAAGCATTTGTCTTGCTTCCACTACAGCTGGAAGCATTTGTCCTGCTTGCACTATAGCTGGAAGCATTTGTCCTGCTTCCACTATAGCTGGAAGCATTTGTCCTGCTTCCACTACAGCTGGAAGCATTTGTCCTGCTTCCACTATAGCCGGAAGCATTTGTCCTGCTTCCACTATAGCCGGAAGCATTTGTCCTGCTTCCCCTACAGCTGGAAGCATTTGTCCTGCTTCCACTATAGCCGGAAGCATTTGTCCTGCTTCCCCTACAGCTGGAAGCATTTGTCCTGCTTCCACTACAGCTAGAAGCATTTGTCCTGCTTCCACTACAGCTAGAAGCATTTGTCCTGCTTCCCCTACAGCTGGAAGCATTTGTCCTGCTTCCCCTACAGCTGGAAGCATTTGTCCTGCTTCCCCTACAGCTGGAAGCATTTGTCCTGCTTCCCCTACAGCTGGAAGCATTTGTCCTGCTTCCCCTACAGCTGGAAGCATTTGTCCTGCTTCCCCTACAGCTGGAAGCATTTGTCCTGCTTCCCCTACAGCTGGAAGCATTTCTTCTGCTTCCACTACAGCTAGAAGCATTTGTCCTGCTTCCCCTACAGCTGGAAGCATTTCTTCTGCTTCCACTACAGCTAGAAGCATTTGTCCTGCTTCCACTACAGCTAGAAGCATTTGTCCTGCTTCCACTACAGCTAGAAGCATTTGTCCTGCTTCCCCTACAGCTGGAAGCATTTGTCCTGCTTCCACTACAGCTAGAAGCATTTGTCCTGCTTCCACTACAGCTAGAAGCATTTGTCCTGCTTCCCCTACAGCTGGAAGCATTTGTCCTGCTTCCACTACAGCTAGAAGCATTTGTCCTGCTTCCCCTACAGCTGGAAGCATTTGTCCTGCTTCCACTACAGCTAGAAGCATTTGTCCTGCTTCCCCTACAGCTGGAAGCATTTGTCCTGCTTCCCCTACAGCTGGAAGCATTTGTCCTGCTTCCACTACAGCTAGAAGCATTTGTCCTGCTTCCCCTACAGCTGGAAGCATTTGTCCTGCTTCCCCTACAGCTGGAAGCATTTGTCCTGCTTCCACTACAGCTAGAAGCATTTGTCCTGCTTCCCCTACAGCTGGAAGCATTTGTCCTGCTTCCCCTACAGCTGGAAGCATTTGTCCTGCTTCCCCTACAGCTGGAAGCATTTGTCCTGCTTCCACTACAGCTAGAAACATTTGCCCTGCTTCCACTACAGCTAGAAACATTTGTCCTGCTTCCTGACAAACCTTACCTAACCTAACCTACAACTGTGTCAGGGATGCTCATCCACAACAGCTTTTTTTTTCTTTCTGAATTGGAGAGACTGAGCAGCCTGAGGGCAAAACCACTAAGTTCAAAATTTTATTTTCAAAACATTTAAAATATAATTGAAAAGTGGCAGGCAATACGCACAGCATACTTGTGATGAGTCTTGGTTAGGTTAAGTAAGGTTCGTCAGGAAACAGGACAAGTGTTTCCTGACGCGGGTCTTAGTCGTATGATGCCCGACCCGGAGCCAGAGCTTTTGGTCATCTGACCGAGGTTTTCCGCTGGCTTACCGGTCGACCCTTTTAAAAATTATGCTCATAGTTATAACCATTTAGTATATGAGTGATGGATCTTGATAAACTCTCCTCTCAAGGAATGGTGGGGGGGGGGCCTGATCTCTTTCTTGGAGCGTACTTTTTTTTACCTCTGATTTTCCTAGGTGATCTATGACCTCTACAGGTTTAGCGCTCCCCATGCAGAGGCGGCGCCATTATTACATTCATGGGGAAGCGCTAAGCCCCATAAAAATCGTACAGCGCCTCGGGAAATGGGAGGCATTTAGGTTTGATCCCAGGATGGGAAGCACAGGTCTAACAGGGCAGCGCCAGAATTTTTATGCGGGCTGGGAGGGGGGGGGGGAGGGGATTTTAGCTGTTATTTGGTTGAGAGGGGCTACGAGACTTGTTTTAAAGCAGCGATTGCAGTTTTTATTTAAGGGCTGATGCCCCCCTCCCTTTAGTACCACCACTGTCCCATTAAAGTAGTAATAAAAACTGAGTCTGGAATGATGACGGTCACCTAGTGGTGTTAGTAATAAGTAATCCTGATGACAGCAACGTCTGTGTTTGCCCAGCTTGTCTCTGGTGTTGGTTACACTGGGTTGTAGCACAGAACAACACCTGCCGCCCGACGCTCACTCATCAACACTGCTCCACAACTTTAATCAAATCACATGTACACATGTGATTTTTTATCAAAGTGTTGACATTGTGATCTGGAACTGGAATATCAAAAGAAAACCTAAAATATGACACTAGGTAAGCGCGAAATCAGAGATTATGAAGTGTGGGTTGAGTGTGTCAACAATTGCTGGGAGGTGTTACTCTCAAAGAAATTAACTTAGCGATTTCAGTAAGAAAAATCACGTCAAACAGTGGCACATTTGTTGGAAAAAACTGCTATTAGAAATAAGTGTTGCCAATAAAAAAATATGAAAAAAACTTATTTGTTATAAGAAGGAATGTAAACAAATTAACTGACAGGTAAAGAATCTACGTCGCCAAGTGTTGATAGTTTAACCACTGAAATAACATCCATATTAACCACAGTTCTTCAAGGATATATACGCTAAAAGGTATGTATGACTATATATCTATCTATCTATATATATATATATATATATATATATATATATATAATATATAATATATAGTATATAATATATAATATATAATATATAATATATAATATATAATATATAATATATAATATATAATATATAATATATATAATATATAATATATAATATATATATATAATATATATATATATATATATATATATATATATATATATATATATATATATATATATATATATATATATATATATATATATATATATATATATATATATATATATATATATATATATATATATATATATATATATGTCGTGCCGAATAGGCAGAACTTGCGATCTTGGCTTAAATAGCAACGCTCATCTTGCCATATAGGACAAGTGAAAATTTCTGTATGCAATAATTTCGCCAAAATCATTCTTAACCTAACGAAAAAAATATATTTCACTGTGTTTGTTTAGAATTAAATTATTGTAAACAAATCTAAAATATATTTAGTTGGGTTAGGCTAAAATAGATTGTTCTTGTTATAATAAGGTTAGGTAAGTTTTCTAAGTTCCTTTTGGTGCAAAATTAAAAATTTTTACATTAACATTGATCAAAAAAATATATCTTTAAACGTATAAGAGAAAATTTTAGAAAGGGCTTAATTTTAAATGAGTTCTTGCTAATTGACCAGTTTTACATATTCGGCACGACATATATATATATATATATATATATATATATATATATATATATATATATATATATATATATATATATATATATATATATAAATATATATAATATATATATATATATATATATATATATATATATATATATATATATATATATATATATATATATATAAATATATATATATATATATATATATATATATATATATATATATATATATATATATATATATATATAATATATATAATATATATATATATATATATATATATATATATATATAATATATATAATATATATATATATTATATATATATATATATATATATATATATATATATATATATATATATATATATATATATATATATATATATATATATATATATGAATTGAGAGTTTAATTCATTTTATATTTTAAGGATTAAAGCATTATTGACTTGATGTACAGGTGATATGCAGCCTTAATGACCCTCGTGTAGTCGTTAGCCTTGCAGCGTAATTCACACAGCTAGCGACATTAAACGCAATGAATTCAACAGTAAGTTGAAGAAAATTGAGAAAAATATTAAAGAGTTAAGTGTTTTATACTGTTTTCGACGGATGAAGATTAAAAACAATAATTATTACATTCACAATAAACGTCTAAAACGTACTGGTCATTTAGCGCGGCAAAACATAATTAAGCGCTTTTAAAATTGACGATTGTCGTGAAGGATTTTTGAGGCAGCAAATATAATACAAACTGAGAGACAATAGTGACATATTATATCGGAAATAAGACTAGTATCCAGGCATGAAAATTTTAAGTAAAATGTTCATTACAAAAAGTCAGTGTGGGTGAGGTGAAGGTAGTTCTGACTACTTGCAGTGTGGGTGAAGGTAGTTCTGACTACTTGCAGTGTGGGTGAAGGTAGTTCTGACTACTTGCAGTGTGGGTGAAGGTAGTTCTGACTACTTGCAGTGTGGGTGAAGGTAGTTCTGACTACTTGCAGTGTGGGTGAAGGTAGTTCTGACTACTTGCAGTGTGGGTGAAGGTAGTTCTGACTACTTGCAGTGTGAGTGAAGGTAGTTCTGACTACTTGCAGTGTGGGTGAATGTAGTTCTGACTACTTGCAGTGTGGGTGAATGTAGTTCTGACTACTTGCAGTGTGGGTGAATGTAGTTCTGACTACTTGCAGTGTGGGTGAATGTAGTTCTGACTACTAGCAGTGGGGGTGAGGTGAAGATAGTTCTGACTACTTGCAGTGGGGGTGAGGTGAAGGTAGTTCTGACTACTTGCAGCGGGGGTGAGGTGAAGGTAGTTCTGACTACTTGCAGTGGGGGTGAGGTGAAGGTAGTTCTGACTACTTGCAGTGGGGGTGAGGTAAAGGTAGTTCTGACTACTTGCAGTGTGGGTGAGGTGAAGGTAGTTCTGACTACTTGGTGTGGGTGAGGTGAAGGTAGTTCTGACTACTTGAAGTGGGGGTGAGGTGAAGGTAGTTCTGACTACTTGCAGTGGGGGTGAGGTGAAGGTAGTTCTGACTACTTGCAGTGGGGTTGAGGTGAAGGTAGTTCTGGCTACTTGCAGTGTGGGTGAGGTGAAGGTAGTTCTGACTACTTGCAGTGTGGGTGAGGTGAAGGTAGTTTTGACTACTTGCAGTGTGGGTGAGGTGAATGTAGTTCTGACTACTTGCAGTGTGGGTGAGGTGAAGGTAGTTCTGACTACTTGCAGTGTGGGTGAGGTGAAGGTAGTTCTGACTACTTGCAGTGTGGGTGAGGTGAAGGTAGTTCTGACTACTTGCAGTGTGGGTGAGGTGAAGGTAGTTCTGACTACTTGCAGTGTGGGTGAGGTGAAGGTAGTTCTGACTACTTGCAGTGGGCGTGAGGCGAAGGTAGTTCTGACACGCAGTGAAGGTGAGGTGAAGGTAGTTATGACTAATTGCAGTGTGAGTGAGGTGAAGGTAGTTCTGACTACTTGCAGTGTGGGTGAAGTGAAGGTAGTTCTGACTACTTGCAGTGGGGGTGAGGTGAAGGTAGTTCTGACTACTTGCAGTGTGGGTGAGGTGAAGGTAGTTCTGACTACTTGCAGTGGGGGTGAGGTGAAGGTAGTTCTGACTACTTGCAGTGTGGGTGAAGGTAGTTCCGACTACTTGCAGTGTGGGTGGGGTGAAGGTAGTTCTGACTACTTGCAGTGTGGGTGAAGGTAGTTCTGACTACTTGCAGTGGAGGTGAGGTGAACGTAGTTCTGACTACTTGCAGTGTGGGTGAGGTTAAGGTAGCTCTGACTACTTGCAGTGTGGGTGAGGTGAAGGTAGTTCTGAATACTTGCAGTGTGGGTGAGGTGAAGGTAGTTCTGATTACTTGCAGTGGGGGTGAGGTGAAGGTAGTTCTGACTACTTGCAGTGTGGGTGAAGGTAGTTCCGACTACTTGCAGTGTGGGTGGGGTGAAGGTAGTTCTGACTACTTGCAGTGTGGGTGAAGGTAGTTCTGACTACTTGCAGTGGAGGTGAGGTGAACGTATTTCTGACTACTTGCAGTGTGGGTGAGGTGAAGGTAGTTCTGACTACTTGCAGTGGGGGTGAGGTGAAGGTAGTTCTGATTACTTGCAGTGGGGGTGAGGTGAAGGTAGTTCTGACTAGTTGAGTGGGAGTGAGGTGAATGTAGTTCTAGTGGGGGTGAGGTGAATGTAGTTCTTGCAGTGGTGGTGAGGTGAAGGTAGTTCTGACTACTTGCAGTGGGGGTGAAGTGAAGGTAGTTCTGACTACTTGCAGTGGAGGTGAGGTGAAGGTAGTTCTGACTACTTACAGTGGGGGTGGGGTGAAGGTAGTTCTGACTACTTGCAGTGGGGGTGAGGTGAAGGTAGTTCTGACTACTTGCAGTGGGGGTGAGGTGAAGGTAGTTCTGACTACTTGCAGTGGAGGTGAGGTGAAGGTAGTTCTGACTACTTGCAGTGGGGGTGAGGTGAAGGTAGTTCTGACTACTTGCAGTGGGGGTGAGGTGAAGGTAGTTCTGACTACTTGCAGTGGGGGTGAGGTGAAGGTAGTTCTGACTACTTGCAGTGGGGGTGAGGTGAAGGTAGTTCTGACTACTTGCAGTGGGGTTGAGGTGAAGGTAGTTCTGACTTGCAGTGTGGGTGAGGTGAAGGTAGTTCTGACTACTTGCAGTGTGGGTGAGGTGAAGGTAGTTCTGACTACTTGCAGTGTGGGTGAAGGTAGTTCTGACTACTTGCAGTGGAGGTGAGGTGAAGGTAGTTCTGACTACTTGCAGTGTGGGTGAGGTTAAGGTAGTTCTGACTACTTGCAGTGTGGGTGAGGTGAAGGTAGTTCTGACTACTTGCAGTGTGGGTGAGGTGAAGGTAGTTCTGACTACTTGCAGTGTGGGTGAGGTGAAGGTAGTTCTGACTACTTGCAGTGGGGGTGAGGTGAAGGTAGTTCTGACTACTTGCAGTGGGGTGAGGTGAAGGTAGTTCTGACTACTTGCAGTGGGGTTGAGGTGAAGGTAGTTCTGACTACTTGTAGTGGGAGTGAGGTGAAGGAAGTTCTGACTACTTGCAGTGGGGGTGAGGTGAAGGTAGTTCTGACTACTTGCAGTGGAGGTGAGGTGAACGTAGTTCTGACTACTTGCAGTGTGGGTGAGGTGGAGGTAGTTCTGACTACTTGAGTGGGGGTGAGGTGAATGTAGTTCTGACTACGTGCAGTGGGGGTGAGGTGAAGGTAGTTCTGACTACTTGCAGTGTGGGTGAGGTGAAGGTAGTTCTGAGTACTTGCAGTGTGGGTGAGGTGAATGTAGTTCTGACTACTTGCAGTGGGGGTGAGGTGAAGGTAGTTCTGACTACTTGCAGTGTGAATGTAGTGACTACTTGCAGTGGTGGTGAGGTGAAGGTAGTTCTGACTACTTGCAGTGTGGGTGAGGTGAAGGTAGTTCTGACTACTTGCAGTGGGGTGAGATGAAGGTAGTTCTGACTACTTGCAGTGGGGTGAGGTGAAGGTAGTTCTGACTACTTGCAGTGTGGGTGAGGTGAAGGTAGTTCTGACTACTTGCAGTGTGGGTGAGGTGAAGATAGTTCTGACTACTTGCAGTGGGGAAGGTGAGCAGTGAAGATAGTTCTGAGTACTTGCAGTGGAGGTGAGTGAGGTGAAGGTAGTTCTGACTACTTGCAGTGTGGGTGAGGTGAAGGTAGTTCTGACTACTTGCAGTGTGGGTGAGGTGAAGATAGTTCTGACTACTTGCAGTGGGGGTGAGGTGAAGGTAGTTCTGACTACTTGCAGTGGGGGTGAGGTGAAGGTAGTTCTGACTAGGTAGGTTAGTTCTGGCTACTTGCAGTGGGGGTGAGGTGAAGGTAGTTCTGACTAGTTGAGTGGGGGTGAGGTGAAGGTAGTTCTGACTACTTGCAGTGGGGGTGAGGTGGAGGTAGTTCTGACTACTTGAGTGGGGGTGAGGTGAATGTAGTTCTGACTACTTGCAGTGGGGGTGAGGTGAAGGTAGTTCTGACTACTTGCAGTGTGGGTGAGGTGAAGGTAGTTCTGACTACTTGCAGTGTGGGTGAGGTGAAGGTAGTTCTGACTACTTGCAGTGGGGGTGAGGTGAAGGTAGTTCTGACTACTTGCAGTGGGGGTGAGGTGAAGGTTGTTCTGACTACTTGCAGTGGGGGTGAGGTGAAGGTAGTTCTGACTACTTGCAGTGGGGGTGAGGTGAATGTAGTTCTGACTACTTGCAGTGGTGGTGAGGTGAAGGTAGTTCTGACTACTTGCAGTGGGGATGAGGTGAAGGTAGTTCTGACTACTTGCAGTGGAGGTGAGGTGAAGGTAGTTCTGACTACTTGCAATGTGGGTGAGGTGAAGGTAGTTCTGACTACTTGCAGTTGGGGTGAGGTGAAGGTAGTTCTGACTACTTGCAGTGGGGGTGAGGTGAAGGTAGTTCTGACTACTTGCAGTGGAGGTGAGGTGAAGGTAATTCTGACTATTTGCAGTGTGGGTGAGGTGAAGGTAGTTCTGACTACTTGCAGTGTGGGTGAAGGTAGTTCTGACTACTTGCAGTGGAGGTGAGGTGAAGGTAGTTCTGACTACTTGCAGTGTGGGTGAGGTTAAGGTAGTTCTGACTACTTGCAGTGTTGGTGAGGTGAAGGTAGTTCTGACTACTTGCAGTGTGGGTGAGGTGAAGATAGTTCTGACTACTTGCAGTGGGGGTGAGGTGAAGGTAGTTCTGACTACTTGCAGTGGGGGTGAGGTGAAGGTAGTTCTGACTAGTTGAGTGGGGGTGAGGTGAAGGTAGTTCTGACTACTTGCAGTGTGGGTGAGGTTAAGGTAGTTCTGACTACTTGCAGTGTGGGTGAGGTGAAGGTAGTTCTGACTACTTGCAGTGTGGGTGAGGTGAAGATAGTTCTGACTACTTGCAGTGGGGGTGAGGTGAAGGTAGTTCTGACTACTTGCAGTGGGAGTGAGGTGAAGGTAGTTCTGACTACTTGCAGTGGGGGTGAGGTGAAGGTAGTTCTGACTAGTTGAGTGGGGGTGAGGTGAAGGTAGTTCTGACTACTTGCAGTGGGGGTGAGGTGGAGGTAGTTCTGACTACTTGCAGTGGGGGTGAGGTGGAGGTAGTTTTGACTACTTGCAGTGGGGGTGAGGTGAAGGTAGTTCTGACTACTTGCAGTGGGGGTGAGGTGAAGGTAGTTCTGACTACTTGCAGTGGGGGTGAGGTGAAGGTAGTTCTGACTACTTGCAGTGGGGGTGAGGTGATGGTAGTTCTGACTACTTGCAGTGGGGGTGAGGTGAAGGTAGTTCTGAGTACTTGCAGTGGGGGTGAGGTGAAGGTTGTTCTGACTACTTGCAGTGGGGGTGAGGTGAAGGTAGTTCTGACTACTTGCAGTGGGGGTGAGGTGAATGTAGTTCTGACTACTTGCAGTGGTAGTGAGGTGAAGGTAGTTCTGACTACTTGCAGTGGGGATGAGGTGAAGGTAGTTCTGACTACTTGCAGTGGAGGTGAGGTGAAGGTAGTTCTGACTACTTGCAGTGGGGGTGAGGTGAAGGTAGTTCTGACTACTTGCAGTTGGGGTGAGGTGAAGGTAGTTCTGACTACTTGCAGTGGGGGTGAGGTGAAGGTAGTTCTGACTACTTGCAGTGGAGGTGAGGTGAAGGTAGTTCTGACTACTTGCAGTGGAGATGAGGTTACCTGGAGGTTATTCCGGGGATCAACGCCCCCGCGGCCCCGTCCATGACCAGGCCTCCCGATGGATCAGGGCCTGATCAACTAGGCTGTTACTGCTGGCCGCACGCAGTCGAACGTACGAGCCACAGCCCGGCTGATCCGGCACTGACTTTAGGTATCTGTCCAGCTCTCTCTTGAAGGCAGCCAGGGGTTTATTGGCAATTCCACTAATGCTTGATGGGAGGCTGTTGAACAGTCTTGGGCCCCGGACACTTATGGTGTTTTTCCTTAGTGTACCAATGGCGCCCCTACTTTTTATTGGGGGCATTTTGTATCGTCTGCCCAGTCTTTTACTTTCGTAGGGAGTGATTTCTGTGTGCAGATTTGGGACCATTCCTTCCAAGATTTTCCAAGTGTAGATTATGATATATCTCTCCCTCCTGCGTTCCAACGAGTACAAGTCAAGTGCTTCCAAGCGTTCCCAGTAGTTAAGGTGCTTGACAGAACTTATACGTGCAGTAAAGGATCTCTGTACACTCTCTAGATCTGCGATTTCACCGGCTTTGAATGGAGATGTTAATGTACAGCAGTATTCCAGCCTAGAGAGAACAAGTGATTTGAAAAGGATCATCATTGGCTTGGCATCTCTCGTTTTGAAAGTTCTCATTATCCATCCTATCATTTTCTTTGCACGTGCGATCGTGGCATTGTGATCCTTGAAAGTGAGATCCTCAGACATTATTACTCCCAGGCCCCTTACATTATTTTTCCGCTCTATTGTATGGCCAGAGTCTGTTGTATACTATGTTTTAGTTATTATCTCCTCCAGTTTTCCATAACGGAGTAGTTGGAATTTGACCTCATTGAACATCATATTGTTTACCGTTGCCCACTGGAAAACTTTGTATCTTCTTGGAGGTTAACCGCGTCCTCAGTAGATGACAGCCTCATGCAGATCCTAGTATCATCCGCAAAGGATGATACGGTGAAGGTAGTTCTGACTACTTGCAGTGGGATTGAGGTGAAGGTAGTTCTGACTACTTGCAGTGGGGGTGTGGTGAAGGTAGTTCTGACTACTTGCAGTGGGGGTGAGGTGAAGGTAGTTCTGACTACTTGCACCTGACCTCCACTTCTTGAAATAAAACCTTGATGCTTCCAATTTTTCCAAGCGCTCTATGGTCCCAACGGGTTTAGCTCTCCTCCGTGAGTGTAATAGTAATATCAATTCACAGCAGGTGAATTGATGTTGTCCTGTTTCACTGGTGCACAGTCAACGTTTCGGGAATAAATTCACCATCATCATGAATCTTGATGGTTATTGATTTGTCATTATCATGAATCCTGATTGATGATGGGGATTTATTTGTCACCGAAACGTTGAGTGTACATCAATGAATGTCTTGAATTGTGTGTCTTCAAGCTTCAAGTGATGGATGAATGAGCTTGAACCAATGTTTACATTAACCAAACATTATACATCACTTGGTGTACAATGACTACGGCAACTAACTCAAAGATATAGTGTAGGGTTTTTCAAAGTAAATTAGTGTTATTTGAACCAAAGTAGATCCTGATCCACGTTATAAAGCCACAGTGAAAAGTCTGACATTGTTTAAGCAAATTTTCCCACAGGTTTTGAATTTAGTGACGCATGGGGACGAGATGGTAAGGCGAAGTAAGATGACAGAGCCCTGGAAGATCAGGAGGAGGACGTGGGAGTCAGACCATACCACGGGTGGGGATGGAAGCCGCGATCAAGAGTCATAACACTTCAGACCGACGTGCTAGCCATTGGGTCAGCTGGCTACAGCAAGATTCGCCTACTATCCCAGTGGCTAACGCGTCAGTTTGGAGTTTTATGACTCTGATCGCGGGTTCTATCCCCGCCCGTGGTATGGTTTGTTTACAATCGTGTCACTACGATTTCGTGAGTCATGGTGCTGAGGATAGAGGAGCAGCAGCGGTGAATAAGGTGCTACTGGAGAGGTAAATTAAGTGGAAATGGTACTTAATGCACCTTACTATAGATGAACTGGGGTTGGATACCTAAATAGTAAGCATGGGGGCCGAGATGTTACATGTAAGAAGTATGCATGTAGATGATTACATTATTGGAGGTGGAGGAAGTGGCTGTTCTCGCCACTGAGGTCGCAGTTTCAGTTTCCGGCTGGTAAAAAATAAAATATGTAGAGAGAAGTCGTATACTGAAGACAAGGAGCAGAGGGGGAGAGAGAGAGACAGGGGGGATAAGAGAGGGGGGAGAGAGGGAGGGAGGGAGGGAAGGCGCTGTGGCTGGATGACCAGAGCAGAACCTGGAGTTAGTGAAATGGAAGGTAAGGGGAGGTGACAAGTGTTAAGGGAAGTTGACAAGTGTAAGGGAAGGTTGACTGACTGGAGTGAAAGGAGATATGATTGAAGAGAGTGTAAGGGGAAGTGACTGACTGGAGTGTAAGGGGAGGTGATTGACTGGAGTGTAAGGGGAGGTGATTGACTGGAGTGTAAGGGGAGGTGATTGACTGGAGTGTAAGGGGAGGTGATTGACTGGAGTGTAAGGGGAGGTGATTGACTGGAGTGTAAGGGGAGGTGATTGACTGGAGTGTAAGGGGAGGTGATTGACTGGAGTGTAAGGGGAGGTGATTGACTGGAGTGTAAGGGGAGGTGATTGACTGGAGTGTAAGGGGAGGTGACTGACTGGAGTGTAAGGGGAGGTGACTGACTGGAGTGTAAGGGGAGGTGACTGACTGGAGTGTAAGGGGAGGTGACTGACTGGAGTGTAAGGGGAGGTGACTGCAGTGTAAGGGGAGGTGACTGCAGTATAAGGGGACCTGGAGTTTACCTGGAGAGAGTTCCGGGGGTCAACGCCCCCGCGGCCCGGTCTGTGACCAGGCCTCCTGGTGGATCAGAGCCTGATCAACCAGGCTGTTACTGCTGGCTGCACGCAAACCAACGTACGAGCCACAGCCCGGCTGATCAGGAACCGACTTTAGGTGCTTGTCCAGTGCCAGCTTGAAGACTGCCAGGGGTCTGTTGGTAATCCCCCTTATGTATGCTGGGAGGCAGTTGAACCGTCTCGGGCCCCTGACACTTATTGTATGGTCTCTTAACGTGCTAGTGACACCCCTGCTTTTCATTGGGGGGATGTTGCATCGTCTGCCAAGTCTTTTGCTTTCGTAGTGAGTGATTTTCGTGTGCAAGTTCGGTACTAGTCCCTCTAGGATTTTCCAGGTGTATATAATCATGTATCTCTCCCGCCTGCGTTCTAGGGAATACAGGTTCAGGAACCTCAAGCGCTCCCAGTAATTGAGGTGTTTTATCTCCGTTATGCGCGCCGTGAAGGTTCTCTGTACATTTTCTAGGTCAGCAATTTCACCTGCCTTGAAAGGTGCTGTTAGTGTGCAGCAATATTCCAGCCTAGATAGAACAAGTGACCTGAAGAGTGTCATCATGGGCTTGGCATCCCTCGTTTTGAAGGTTCTCATTATCCATCCTGTCATTTTTCTAGCAGATGCGATCGATACAATGTTATGGTCCTTGAAGGTGAGATCCTCCGACATGATCACTCCCAGGTCTTTGACGTTGGTGTTTCGCTCTATTTTGTGGCCAGAATTTGTTTTGTACTCTGATGAAGATTTAATTTCCTCGTGTTTACCATATCTGAGTAATTGAAATTTCTCATCGTTGAACTTCATATTGTTTTCTGCAGCCCACTGAAAGATTTGGTTGATGTCCGCCTGGAGCCTTGCAGTGTCTGCAATGGAAGACACTGTCATGCAGATTCGGGTGTCATCTGCAAAGGAAGACACGGTGCTGTGGCTGACATCCTTGTCTATGTCAGATATGAGGATGAGGAACAAGATGGGAGCGAGTACTGTGCCTTGTGGAACAGAGCTTTTCACCGTGCCTGCCTCGGACTTTACTCTGTTGACTACTACTCTCTGTGTTCTGTTAGTGAGGAAATTATAGATCCATCGACCGACTTTTCCTGTTATTCCTTTAGCACGCATTTTGTGCGCTATTACGCCATGGTCACACTTGTCGAAGGCTTTTGCAAAGTCTGTATATATTACATCTGCATTCTTTTTGTCTTCTAGTGCATCTAGGACCTTGTCGTAGTGATCCAATAGTTGAGACAGACAGGAGCGACCTGTTCTAAACCCATGTTGCCCTGGGTTGTGTAACTGATGGGTTTCTAGATGGGTGGTGATCTTGCTTCTTAGGACTCTTTCAAAGATTTTTATGATATGGGATGTTAGTGCTATCGGTCTGTAGTTCTTTGCTGTTGCTTTACTGCCCCCTTTGTGGAGTGGGGCTATGTCTGTTGTTTTTAGTAACTGTGGGACGACCCCCGTGTCCATGCTCCCTCTCCATAGGATGGTAAAGGCTCGTGATAGGGGCTTCTTGCAGTTCTTGATGAACACGGAGTTCCATGAGTCTGGTCCTGGGGCAGAGTGCATGGGCATGTCATTTATCGCCTGTTCGAAGTCATTTGGCATCAGGATAACATCAGATAGGCTTGTGTTAACCAAATTCTGTGGCTCTCTCATAAAAAATTAATTTTGATCTTCGACTCTCAGTCTGGTTAGTGGCTTGCTAAAAACTGAGTCATATTGGGACTTGAGTAGCTCACTCATTTCCTTGCTGTCATCTGTGTAGGACCCATCTTGTTTAAGTAAGGGCCCAATACTGGACGTTGTTCTCGACTTTGATTTGGCATAGGAGAAGAAATACTTTGGGTTTCTTTCGATTTCATTTATGGCTTTTAGTTCTTCCCGCGATTCCTGACTCCTATAAGATTCCTTTAGCTTAAGTTCGATGTTTGCTATTTCTCTGACCAGTGTCTCCCTACGCATTTCAGATAGATTGACCTCTTTTAGCCGCTCTGTTATTCTTTTCCGTCGCCTGTAAAGAGAGCGCCTGCCTCTTTCTATTTTACATCTACTCCTCCTTTTTCTTAGAGGAATAAGTCTTGTGCATACATCGAGTGCCACCAAGTTAATCTGTTCTAGGCATAAGTTGGGGTCTGTGTTGCTTAGTATATCTTCCCAGCTTATATCGGTTAGGACTTGGTTTACTTGGTCCCACTTTATGTTTTTGTTATTGAAGTTGAATATGGTGAATGCTCCCTCGTGACTAATCTCATTTTGTCGGTCTGGGGCTCTGCGCATACATGTCTGAACCTCAATTATGTTGTGATCTGAGTATATTGTTTTTGATATGGTGACATTTCTTATCAGATCATCATTGTTAGTGAAGATGAGGTCTAGTGTATTCTCCATTCTAGTAGGCTCTATTATTTGCTGGTTTAAATTGAATTTTGTGCAGAGATTTAAAAGCTCGTGTGAGTGTGAGTTTTCATCAGAGCTGCCTCCTGGTGTTATTACTGCAACAATATTATTTGCTATATTCCTCCATTTTAGGTGCCTTAAGTTGAAATCCCCCAGGAGCAAGATGTTGGGTGCAGGAGCTGGAAGATTTTCCAGACAGTGGTCAATTTTTAACAGCTGTTCCTGGAATTGCTGGGATGTTGCATCCGGAGGCTTGTAGACTACCACAATGACTAGGTTTTGGTTCTCGACCTTTACTGCTAAAACTTCCACTACATCATTTGAGGCATTAAGCAGTTCTGTGCAAACAAGTGACTCTGCAATGTACAGGCCAACCCCCCCCCCCTTTTGCCTGTTCACTCTGTCACATCTGTATAGGTTGTAACCTGGGATCCATATTTCGTTGTCTAAGTGATCCTTTATGTGGGTCTCAGTGAAAGCCGCGAACATTGCCTTTGCCTCTGCAAGCAGTCCACGGATGAAAGGTATTTTGTTGTTTGTTGCTGGCTTTAGACCCTGTATATTTGCAAAGAAGAATGTCATCGGACTGGTGGTATTGTTGGTACTGGGGGGGGGGGATTTTTTTTCCGGCATTAGTATCTGTATCTGTTGGTTTGGAGTGGAGGCCATCGACTGTGGTTCCACTCCAGGAATGACTGGATTTGGTGTACAATTTCTGCCATTTCCTGCCAGTTTTTTTTCCTTCCTGGCACTAAAAAACCTCTCCCTCTTGAGTGGCTGTGGCTACCCAGGTTTTCCCATGGCCTGGATGTTTTGTATCTTTTTGTCCCCTTTAGATGGTGTGCCTGGCAATTTAAGTTATAGCACAGTCTTTCCTGTACTGAAGAGGTACACATTTCAGGGTGAAAAAGCTTACAGGAAGGGAGTTTGCATTTTCCTGTTGTCATATGGGCACGGCATTTTCTAGGGTGGTCATAGTTGCACGTCCCATCTGTTTTTCCAGATTTCCCATGTCTGCAGATACCAAGTGCATAGTATGTGCACAGGCTTGGTTTCCGTTTGCCTTGGGTTTCTGTGACTGTATTCCCTGTTGGTGCATGTTTACCTGTCTTATTCCTATCTTCCCTAGCACCAACAATGGAGCTCCCACCAGTTGTTTTTGGTAATATATCCTCACTATTGCTAGTGGAGTCCTCTTGTTTGCTATTTCCTGTTGTATTTCTTGTTTGCAATATTGGTTTTATCTTATCTTTGACTACACTTGTTTCCCCACTACGGCTCCTGTCCCCTATGAGGTCATTTATATGCATTCCTTCCTGCGTATAATTCCCGACTACCTGGACAAAATCTCCAGCTTCACCATTACTGTCTCCCAGGACAGCACCTCCAGCTTCACCATTACTGTCTCCCAGGACAGCATCTCCAACTTCACCATTACTGTCTCCCATGAGACAGGAGGTGACTGCAGTGTAAGGGGAGGTGACTGACTGCAGTATAAGGGGAGGTGACTGCAGCGTAAGGGGAGGTGACTGCAGTGTAAGGGGAAGTGATTGACTGGAGTGTAAGGGGAGGTGATTGACTGGAGTGTAAGGGGAGGTGACTGCAGTGTAAGGGGAGGTGCGGGTATATAAAGCGCGCGCGCGCACACACACACACACACACACACACACACACACACACACACACACACACACACACACACACACACACACACACACACACACACACGCACATAGTAGTCAGGCCGTGGAATAGCCTAGAAAGTGACGTAGTGGAAGCGGGAACCATACATAGTTTTAAGGCGAGGTATGATAGAGCTCATGGGGCAGGGAGAGAGAGGACCTAGTAGCAATCAGCGAAGAGGCGGGGCCAGGAGCTGTGAATCGACCCCTGAAACCACAAATAGGTGAGTACAAATAGGTGAGTACACACACACTGTGTACGTTAAGCCCATATTGGAGTATGCGGCACCAGTTTGGAACCCACATCTAGCCAAGCACGTAAAGAAACTAGAGAAAGTGCAAAGGTTTGCAACAAGACTACTCCCATAGCTAAGGGGCATGTTCTACAAGGAGAGGTTAAAGGAAATTGATCTGACGACACTGGAGGACAAGAGAGATAAGGGGGACATGGTAACGACATATAAAATACTGAGAGGAATTGACAAGGTGGACAGAGACAGAATGTTCCAGAGATGGGACACAGCGACAAGGGGACACAGTTGGAAGTTGTAGACACAGGCGAATCGCAGGGATGTTAGGAAGTATTTCTTCAGTCACAGAGTAGCCAGGAAGTGGAATAGTTTTGGAAGCGATGTAGTGGAGGCAGGACGCATTCATAGCTTTAAGCAGAGGTATGATAAAGCTCACGGTTCAGGGAGTGACCTAGGAGTGGCCAGTGAAGAGGCGGGGCCAGGAGCTATGACTCTGCCCCTGCAACCACAACTAGGTGAGTACACACACACACATACACACACGCACATACATCTTACATAAATAACATTAACAGAGCTTGAGATGACAAGTGAGAGAAACTTCACTTTTCTGTGAACAAAAAAAAAAAAAAACAACCCACAAGGCTGGTAAACACCGCCAGTAGTGATCTTTTGCAGAGCAAAAGACATAAATTGTTATTGTTACGAGGGAGGAAAGAGTAGATATTAGTAGTGTTTAATGCTTCCCTCTCCCCCTGCGTGTTACCTGCTTTCCCCTCTCCTTGTGTGTTCCTTGCTTCCCTCTCCCCCTATGTGTTACCTGCTTTCCCCTCTCCTTGTGTGTTCCTTGCTTCCCTCTCCCCCTGCGTGTTACCTGCTTTCCCCTCTCCTTGTGTGTTCCTTGCTTCCCTCTCCCCCTGTGTGTTACCTGCTTTCCCCTCTCCTTGTGTGTTCCTTGCTTCCCTCTCCCCTTTCCCCTGCGTGTTACCTGCTTTTCCCCTCTCCTTGTGTGTTCCTTGCTTCCCTCTCCCCCTGCGTGTTACCTGCTTTCCCCTCTCCTTGTGTGTTCCTTGCTTCCCTCTCCCCCTGTGTGTTTCCCCTCTCCTTGTGTGTTCCTTGCTTCCCTCTCCCCCTGCGTGTTACCTGCTTTCCCCTCTCCTTGTGTGTTCCTTGCTTCCCTCTCCCCCTGCGTGTTACCTGCTTTCCCCTCTCCTTGTGTGTTCCTTGCTTCCCTCTCCCCCTGTGTGTTACCTGCTTTCCCCTCTCCTTGTGTGTTCCTTGCTTCCCTCTCCCCCTCTCCTTGTGTGTTCCTTGCTTCCCTCTCCCCCTGTGTTACCTGTGTGTTACCTGCTTTCCCCTCTCCTTGTGTGTTCCTTGCTTCCCTCTCCCCCCCTGCGTGTTACCTGCTTTCCCCTCTCCTTGTGTGTTCCTTGCTTCCCTCTCCCCCTGCGTGTTACCTGCTTTCCCCTCTCCTTGTGTGTTCCTTGCTTCCCTCTCCCACTGTGTTACCAGCTATCCCCTCTCATAGTGTGTTCCTTGCTTCCCTCTCCCCCTGCTTTCCCCTCTCCTTGTGTGTTCCTTGCTTCCCTCTCCCCCTGTGTTACCTGCTTTCCCCTCTCCTGTGTGTTACCTGCTTTCCCCTCTCCTTGTGTGTTCCTTGCTTCCCTCTCCCCCTGCGTGTTACCTGCTTTCCCCTCTCCTTGTGTGTTCCTTGCTTCCCTCTCCCCCTGCGTGTTACCTGCTTTCCCCTCTCCTTGTGTGTTCCTTGCTTACCTCTCCCCCCTGCGTGTTACCTGCTTTCCCCTCTCCTTGTGTGTTCCTTGCTTCCCTCTCCCCCTGCGTGTTACCTGCTTTCCCCTCTCCTTGTGTGTTCCTTGCTTCCCTCTCCCCCTGCGTGTTACCTGCTTTCCCCTCTCCTTGTGTGTTCCTTGCTTCCCTCTCCCCCTGTGTGTTACCTGCTTTCCCCTCTCCTTGTGTGTTCCTTGCTTCCCTCTCCCCCTGCGTGTTACCTGCTTTCCCCTCTCCTTGTGTGTTCCTTGCTTCCCTCTCCCCCTGTGTGTTACCTGCTTTCCCCTCTCCTTGTGTGTTCCTTGCTTCCCTCTCCCCCTGCGTGTTACCTGCTTTCCCCTCTCCTTGTGTGTTCCTTGCTTCCCTCTCCCCCTGTGTGTTACCTGCTTTCCCCTCTCCTTGTGTGTTTCTTGCTTTCCTCTTCCCCTGCGTGTTACCTACTTTCCCCTCTCCTTGTGTGTTCCTTGCTTAACTCTCTCCTTGCATGTTACCTGCTTCCCTCTCTCACTGCATATTTCCTACTTAACACTCTCCCTGTGTGTTCCCTGCTTCTATCTCTCCCTGCGTGTTTCCTGCTTCCCCCTCCCTTCATGTCCCCTGGTTTCCACTCTCCTTGCATGTACCCTGGTTTCCACTCTCCCTGCGTGTTCCCTGGTTTCCACTCTCCCTGCGTGTACCCTGGTTTCCACTCTCCCTGCATGTACCCTGGTTTTCACTCTCCCTACATGTACCCTGGTTTCCACTCTCCCTGCATGTACCCTGGTTTCCACTCTCCCTGCATGTACCCTGGTTTCCACTCTCCCTGCATGTACCCTGGTTTCCACTCTCCCTGCATGTACCCTGGTTTCCACTCTCCCTGCATGTACCCTGATTTTCACTCTCCCTGCGTGTACCCTGGTTTCCACTCTCCCTGCATGTACCCTGGTTTCCACTCTCCCTGCATGTACCCTGATTTTCACTCTTCCTGCATGTACCCTGGTTTCCACTCTCCCTGCGTGTACCCTGATTTTCACTCTCCCTGCATGTACCCTGGTTTTTCACTCTTTCTGCATGTATCCTGGTTTTCACTCTCCCTGTATGTTTCCTGGTTTCCACTCCCTGTATGTACCCTGGTTCATTATCTCCATGTCCTCGGGTTCACGCACGTCCCCTGGTTTCCTCTCTCGCCCTGGATGTCTCTCAATGGGCACTGTGACGAGCCGGGTCCCACTGGGGTCGGTCCTAGGACCAGTGCTGTTTTTGGTATATGTGAATGACATGATGGAAGGAATAGACTCAGAAGTGTCCCTGTTCGCAGATGATGTGAAGTTAATAAAGAGAATTAAATCAGATGAGGATCAGGCAGGACTTCAAAGAAACCTGGAGAGGCTGGATACCTGGTCCAGCAACTGGCTTCTCGAATTTAACCCCGCCAAATGCAAAGTCATGAAAATCGGGGAAGGGAAAGGAAGACCGCAGACAGTATAAGCTAGGTGGCCAAAGACTGCAAACCTCGCTCAAGAAGAAAGATCTTGGGATAAGTATAACACCGTGCACGTCTCCGGAAGCATACGTCAACGAGATAACTGCTGCAGCATATGGGTGCCTGGCAAACCTGAGAATAGCGTTCCGATACCTTAGTAAGGAGTCGTTCAAGACACTGTACACCGTGTACGTCAGGCCCATACCGGGAGGCCTAGTCATGGACCGGGCCGCGGGGACATTGATCCTCGGAATACCCTCCAGGTAGACTCCAGGCAAGCACGTCAAGAAATTAGAGAAAGTGGAAAGGTTTGCGACAAAGTTAGTTCCAGAGCTAAGGGGAATGTCCTACAAAGAAAGGTTAAGGGAAATCGGCCTGACGACACTGGAGGACAGGAGGGTTAGGAGAGACATGATAACGACATACAAAATACTGCATGGAATAGACAAGGTGGACAGAGACAAGATGTTCAAGAGATGGGACACAGAAACAAGGGGTCACACTTGGAAGTTGAAGACTCAGATGAGTCAAAGGGATGTTAGGAAGTATTTCTTCAGTCACAGAGTAGTCAGGAAGTGAAATAGTCTGGCAAGTTATGTAGTGGAGGCAGGAACCATACATAGCTTTAAGAGGAGGTATGATAAAGCTCATGTAGCAGGGGGAGAGAGGACCTAGTAGCGTTCAGTGAAGAGGCAGGGCCAGGAGTTATTGAATCTTGAACCCTGCAACCACAATTAGGTGAATTAGGTGAGTACATGTCGGGGAGGGAGGGGGGAAAGGGGAGGAAGAGAGAAAGAGAGGGAGGGGGGAGGGAGAGAGAGCCATGGAGGGAGGCTGGTGTCCACAAAGAGCCTGGGTGAGTCTCTACTTTCATAAACTTCAACTGCTGCCCGAGGCTACTGATAAGGCACGTCTCGCCCAATATTTTGCTGCTGACCTTTTTTACCACCAGTTTTTTCAACTCATTCTGCCCACTCCACTGGTGGGGAGGAAAAGTAGAGGAGGGAGGAAATGGAAGGGAGAGTGGGAAGAACGAGGATGATTGTAAGAAAGTGAAACATTAAAATGATAGTATAAGGAAGTGGAAAAGAAGAGAAAGTGGAAAGAAGAGAAGGTGGAAGAGGAGAGGCACCATGATGGTAATGGCAGAGCAGTAGTAAGTATAAATGGGAGTGTGTTGGTATCCGGGGACGAAGTTGATATCCTTGGGGTGAAACTTGACTCCAAACTGACCATGAAGAACCACGTTTTAAATCTTGCAACAAGGCGGCCAGGGAGCTCACAGCACCTCGACGTATCTCGCATCTGCTCGACAGCAGAGGTTGCAAGATTCTGTACGAGGCACAAGTACGCTCACACCTTGAGTATGCTCCACCTTACTGGGCTGCCTGCCCCCTATCTCATCTGCGACTTGTTGACAGAGAACAGAGCAAGACGCCTCATCTCTCGCCTGGACCCAGCCTGGATAGATGTCATTTCAGCAGAGCCTTTAACACAGGAGGGATGTGGGAAACCTCACTGTCATGTACAAGGCCAATATTGTCAAAGTGCCACACTTTGCTCCACTCCCAGGACAGCGAGAAGTGAGCTTCTACACAAGACGGGCAGCAAGCAGCAACTTCACTCTGTAACCTTCTCCATAACATCACTACATCTGAGATCATTTATTCCCAGGATGACTCTAGTCTGGCATATGTTCGTACAACATAATGATATCAAGATAAAGTCAGTTGATTAAATGAAAATGCTGGCCCACAGATGGCTCCAACTTCATCCTGTTCCCTACTTGTATGTCTCATAACAATAAAAAGGCTTTCAAATGAGCTGATGTAGGTAACGGCTCTTAGCTTGTAAATAAAGTTAGAAATCCTTACCCTAATCTTTCTAAACTCTGTGTAAAAAAAAGTAATACTAGGAAGTGAAAGAAAAGAGGGGGAGTAGTATAATATGGAAGAGGAAGAAGAGTAGTATAATGAGGCGGAAGAGAAGAGGAAGAAGAGTAATATAAGGTAAAAAAAGAGTATAAGGAAGTGGAAGAATAGTATAAGGTGAAAGAAGTGTATTAATAGGTGAAAGAATAGCAGTATAAGGTGAAAAAGGAGAGTAGTATAAGAAGGTGAAAGAAGAAAGTAGTATGAGGAGGAGAAAGGGAAATATATAAAATCTTTCTATACACTATAGGTAGGTTAGCATGGGCCGCCACTGTGATCTCAAAAGTGGTTAGCACACTGCCCTGTGAGGCTTAGGACTTGCTAGTCATGGTTTCGATCCCCACCCGTTCTGTGACTTGTTTGCATTCGTAGTAAGTACAATGTTTGTCAGGAAACAGAACAAGTGTTTCTTGACGCAGGTTTTATAAAGTCGTATGATGACCCCACAGCTGGAGCTTTTGGTTATCTGTGTGTGTGTGTGTGTGTGTGTGTGTGTGTGTGTGTGTGTGTGTGTGTGTGTGTGTGTGTGTGTGTGTGTGTGTTTGTTTTATAACCTACAGACCAAGATGTACCATTTATTTGTTGCCGTCACAACTTCTGTTGGTGCATTCAAGTTTGTCAAGCACGTACACACTCACATACAAGCAGGGAGGCAGAAACAGACATGCAGAGGCCAGGCTGGCAGACACCTCAGTACTAAACATATACGTACGTCAAAACATAATACACAGAGTGGTAGAGTTAGGCACAGAACGGAGAATAACGCACGCACGCACGCGCACACACGTGCACAAGCTCGGGCGCCAAATGTACAGACATAAGTGGCGGATTTACTGATAGATTTTTTTTTTCAGATTATCCCGTGAAAGCGGCTACTTTATAATGCATCCTATATCTATCCTGTGGAGGGTAGTACAAGAGTAGATACACAAAAGGCCTAGGAACTAGGCTCCAGAAGCGTCAACTAGTACATCTGAATTTACATCAACAGTTGACTTATCTGTTGTAAGCAAATTTAGGAAATATGCTTAATATGTCTGGGATCTTATTTTCATTATTACGAGGATTTATTGATAAGTGGACTAAGTGGCCACTGAGGGCCCCCAAATACTGAGGGTCCCCAACTACTGAGGGCCCCAGCTACTGAGGGGCCCCAACTACTGAGAGGCCCCAGCTACTGAGGGGTCCCGACTACTGAGGGGTCCCAACTACTGAGGGGTTCCAACTACTGAGGGGTCCCAACTACTGAGGGGTTCCAACTACTGAGGGGTCCCAACTATTGAGGGTCCCCAACTACTGAGGGGTCCCAACTACTGACGGGTCCCAACTACTGAGGGGTCCCAACTACTGAGGGGTCCCAACTACTGAGGGGTCCCAACTACTGAGGGGTCCCAACTACTGAGGGGTTCCAACTACTGAGGGGTCCCAACTACTGAGGGCCCCAGCTACTGAGGGGCCCCAACTACTGAGAGGCCCCAGCTACTGAGGGGTCCCGACTACTGAGGGGTCCCGACTACTGAGGGGTCCCAACTACTGAGGGTCCCCAACTACTGAGGGTCCCCAACTACTGAGGGGTCCCAACTACTGAGGGGTCCCAACTACTGAGGGGTCCCAACTACTGAGGGGTCCCAACTACTGAGGGGTCCCAACTACTGAGGGGCCCCAACTACTGAGAGGCCCCAGTTACTGAGTGGTCCCAACTACTGAGGGGTCCCAACTACTGAGGGGTCCCAACTACTGAGGGGTCCCAACTACTGAGAGGCCCCAGCTACTGAGGGGTCCCAACTACTGAGGGGTCCCAACTACTGAGGGGTCCCAACTACTGAGGGGTCCCAACTACTGAGGGGTCCCAACTACTGAGGGGTCCCAACTACTGAGGGGTCCCAACTACTGAGGGGTCCCAACTACTGAGGGGTCCCAACTACTGAGGGGTCCCAACTACTGAGGGCCCCCAAATCGTTAACTGTTTCTGAACTCTTCACGAGTCGCGTCCCTGTAACATTTAATTTGTTTATTACACAAATACTCTTGATTCTGAAATCAAAATTCAGTTTTTAAGTTAGGTGTAAGGAGGACACAAGTGCAACTAATGCGACATTGTGGCAACGTTTCGTTCTCTAGGAGCGAAACGTTGCCACAATAAAATGTCACATTAGTTGCACTTGTGTCCTTTCACCTAACATATTGTCAGTAATTCTACCAACTTTGTTAGAGTTTTTAAGTTCTCAGGTTTTGCTGAATGTTTAATTCTGAAAAAAAAATATACAACACACAAGAAGGGGAAGGGAGAAATCAGTGGCATTCATACAACCATTAATCATACGTGTGACTTTCATAGAGCCCCTGGACGTACATCCGCTAATGCAGATTTATAATGGCAGATTCGCTTGCATGTACAGGCAGACATACAGACAGACATAGGCAGAGACGCGAGGCAGGCAGATTTCAGCAGACATAAGCAAACCGTGCGTAATTTAGGAAGCTTTGGTTTATGGTTGAAGTTGGGTTGTTGCCGCAGCACAAGACACGCTCCACTCAGATCAATTTTGGTCTCTGTGACTGGTGCTGGAGGAGAGGTTATTGACCTTTCCGCTCTCTTCCTGTCACCATCTACAGCAGCGTACTGCCCGCCGTAATGCAGCTAGGACACGGGTGTACAAGCTTTCATTGTGACATTTCGTTCAGTGTAGAGCATAATCAAGTCATAAAGAATAAAGAGGCATAATACCTTGACTAGAATAATATACGAATAACCCGCAAATCAGAGAGAGAAGCTAACGACGATGTTTCGGTCCGACTTTGACCATTTACAAAGTCACACTGTGCCTGCAAATCGTCCAAGTCGTAAGTTTCTCCTATTTGCGGGTTGTTTCTACATTATCAAGTCATTACTTGATAAACCAAAATAACATCTCAACAATAACAAACTGTTCTTCATCTGTCTTTCCTTCATCTATATTAGTACCTTAACACTCAAAAAGTCACTTCTGCTAACAGTGCAAATGTTAGATTATTACGTTTCCTGAAAATTCCGTTAGTTCGTTTATAACTTGAGAACGCCTTATCCGACAGGCTTTAAATTTTCAGTACTGTTGTGTTGTAACCAGGGGTAGGGTCGTGCAGCTGTTGGTTAGTGGGTTCCACTGAGCGAGGTATCCGGTCTAGGACCAGCAGCTGGAGGGTCACCTTTTCACACCTAGGTGTTACTTCCGGTTTTTTACCATGACCTCGCCCTCGAGACTACCTCACCCTTGACCCCCCAACCAATACCCCCACCCCCCACGACCCCCCCCCCCCCGCCCGCGACCCCCCCCCCGCGCCGCGCGCCCGCCCCGCGCGCCCGCGCGCCCGCGCGACCCCCGCCGCGCGCCCCGCCCGCGCGCCCGCCCGCGCGCCCGCCCGCGCCTTTCGCGACCCCCGCCCGCGCCTTCTGCTGCGCCTTCTGCAGCGTCATCCGGATCGCCCCCGCGCCTCGAATTTTTTTCCGATTTTTTTCGAATTTTTTTTGAATTTCATTTTCTTGTGCTCTCCATCTCCTCGGATCAAGGTTTTTGGATTCCCCCCTATGGGGTTTTTCGAAATTCTCCATCTCCTCAGATCAAATTTTTTGGGTACCCCTCCTTTCACCCCCATCCCAAAATTTCTCGATATTACCATGACTCCATCTCCTTGGATCAAGTTTTTTTTGGGTACCCCTCCTTTCACCCCAAATTTTCTCGACAATACCATGACTCCATCTCCTCGGATCAAGTTTTTTGGATCCCCCCTATGGGGTTTTCGAAATTCTCCATCTCCTTGGATCAAATTTTTGGATTACCCCTCCCACTTTCACCCCAAATTTTCTCGACAATACCATGACTCCATCTCCTCAGATCAAATTTTTAAGGTTCCCCCTCCCACTTTCACCCCCCCAATCCCAAAAATTTCTCGATAATACAAGTTTTTGGATTCCCCCCCTATGGGGGTTTTGAATTTCTTATGATCACCTTGGATCAAATTTTTGGATTACCCCTCCCACTTTCACCCACCCCCCAACCTCAAATTTTTCTCGATAATACCAAGTTTTTGGATTCCCTCCTATGGGGTTTTCGAAATTCCTCGGATCAAAGTTTTTGGAATCCCCCCTCTGGGGGTAAGCATTCAAAATAGACTCCTCCTATGGGGGCATGCTTACTACAGGTCTAAACATCTTCCCCTTATTATTTTAAAATGAACTAAAAGTTTCCGCTCATTAAGTCAAATGAACTAAAAGTTTCCTCTCATTAAGTTAAATGAACTAAAAAAAGCGTTTACTCGGCGGTCAGTGACGTCACGCGCACACAGGTTGAATCAGGTCGCCCCCTATGTCAGTGACGTCACGTGATGACCGCGCACACAGGTTGAATCTTGTCTACCCTTTTACCCACCCTCCCAAACCCTCACACTCCAACCAACACCTCACAATTTTCACTCATAACCCCCAATTTTTCTCGTTTTAACCCTTTTAGTTCATTAAAGTTAATAAGGGGACACATGCATCAGAAAGTCACCACATCGCTTACATCCACTACTCACAATTTTACATATTACGAAGTTAAATACGCACTTTTACTTTGAACATCTTCAAAACACTCTCATAAATCATTTGAATACTCACAAAAAATACCTTTATACATTTCCAAACAACACTGAAATACTCCAAAAAACATCATTCGAACACCCCCAAATCACCTCTGAATACTCCCAGAACACCTTCATAAATACTCTTGCACATCATTTGAAAACCTTCATAAGTACTCTCATAATCATTTGTACACCTTCAAAAAACACCTTTGAATACTCACATAAACACCCTTGAACACACTCAAAACACCCTTCAACACCTTCAAAACACCTTTGAACACCTTCAAAACACCTTTGAACACATTCAAAACACTCTCATAATCATTTGAACACACTCAAAACACCTTTTGAACACCTTCGAACACCTTCAAAACACCCTTGAACACCCATGATCACCTTCAAAAAACAACATTTGAACACACTCAAAACACCTTTGAACACCTTTGAACATTTCCAAACAACACTGAAACACTTCCAAAAACACTATTGGAGTACTCCCAATTACACCACTGATTACTACTAAAACACCGCTGAATTCAATCAAAACACCCTTCAACACCTTCAAACACCCTTGAACACCTTCAAAACACTCTTGAACACCTTCAAAAACACCTTTGAACATTTCCAATCAACACTGAAACACTTCCAAAATATCATTTTGATTACTCCCAAATAAGATTTGACAGCTCTAATTTATCTACACTTACACATTTCATTAAATTACATCTCATCCCCCCAAACTCATCCCTCAGTCTCCAGACTAGGCATTTTCTCGTTTTTACCCTTTTAGTTCATTAAAGTTATTAAGGGGACACATTACATCAGAAAAAAGTCACAAAAACTAACTCAAACACTTTACTTTGAACACCCCCAAAACACTCTCATAATCATTTGAATACTCACATAACACCCTTGAACACCTTCAAAACACCTTCGAATATCGTTTTAAACTAATTTCATCACAACCCACTTATATCATCTTTTTTTCGGTAACTCTAATTCGACTACACTACCCTCATCAATTACCAACAAATTTTACTCGTTTTTACCCTTTTAGTTCATTAAAGTTATTAAGGGGACACATTACATCAGAAAAAGTCACAACAACCCACTTATAACATCTTTTTCGGTATCTCTAGTTCGACAACAACACCCACAACACCCACATCCCACAACACCCACAACCCACTTCACCCACACCCCACAACACCCACAACCCACAATTTTTTTTCTCGTTTTAACCCTTTTAGTTCATTAAAGTTAATAAGGGGACACAGTACATCAGAAAGTCACAACAACAACAACCCACAACACCCACAACCCACAGCACCCACAACCCACAACACCCCACAACCCACTTCACCCACACCCCACAACACCCACATCACCCACATCCCACAATTGTTTTTCTCGTTTTAACCCTTTTAGTTCATTAAAGTTAATAAGGGGACACACTACATCAGAAAAAGTCCCAACAACAACCCACTTATAACATTTTTTTTCCGGTATCTCTAGTTCGACAACAACACCCACAACACCCACATCCCACAACACCCATGAACATTTCCAAAACACTATTTGAGTACTCCCAATTACACCACTGATTACTACTAAAACACCGCTGAATTCAATCAAAACACCCTTCAACACCTTCAAACACCCTTGAACACCTTCAAAACACTCTTGAACACTTTCAAAAACACCTTTGAACATTTCCAATCAACACTGAAACACTTCCAAAAAACACAATTTGAGTACTCCCAATTACACCACTGATTACTACTAAAACACCGCTGAATTCAATCAAAACACCCTTCAACACCTTCAAACACCCTTGAACACACTCAAAACACCCTTCAACACCTTCAAAACACCTTTGAACACCTTCAAAACACCTTTGAACACATTCAAAACACTCTCATAATCATTTGAACACACTCAAAACACCTTTGAATAACCTCAAAACACCTTTGAACACCTTCAAAACACCCTTGAACACCCTTGATCAAATTCAAAAAAACAACATTTGAACACACTCAAAACACCTTTGAACATTTCCAAACAACACTGAAACACTTCCAAAAACACCATTTGAGTACTCCCAAATACACCACTGAATACTAAAACACCACTGAATACACTCAAAACACCACCAAAATCACCATAAACTAAGATCAACACCCACATCCCACAACACCCACAACCCACAACACCCACAATTTTTTCTCGTTTTATCTAATTTCATCAGAAAGTCACAACACCCACACCTCCCATTTTTTTCTCGTTTTAACCCTTTTAGTTCATTAAAGTTAATAAGGGGCCACACTACATCAGAAAAAGTCACAAAAACAACCCACTTATAACGTCTTTTCGGTATCTCTAGTTCGACAACAACACCCACATCCCACATCACCCACATCCCACATCCCACACACACACACAGACACACACACACACACATCCCTAACCTAGCCTAACCTAACCTAACTTATCCTAACATAACCTAACCTAACCTAACCTAACCTAACCTAACTTATCCTAACCTAGCCTAACCTAACCTAACCTAACCTTACCTAACTTATCCTAACCTAACCTAACCTAGCCTAACCTAACCTAACTTAACCTAACCTAACCTAACCTAACCGAACCTACCCTAACCTAACCTTACCTAACATAACCTAACCTAGCCTAACCTAACCTAACCTAACTTAACCTAACCCAACCTAACCTAACCTAACCTAGCCTAACCTAACTTAACCTAACCTAACCTAACCTACCCTAACCTAACTTATCCTAACCTAACCTAACCTATCTTAACCTTACCTAACCTAACCTAGCCGAACCTATCCTAACCTAACCTAAAATATATTAGAACACTTCCAAAATACATTAGAGTACTCCAGAATTACTTTGAACGACTCCATTTTTTTGGATATTTCCAAATTAGTTTTGAAAACTTTATCGTAAAATCGAACATTATTTTCTTGTTGGTAAACACACTCAATGGTAGAAATATTTACTCGATTTCCGAATAGAAACACTTTCCTCGCTCTGAGAGACTCATTGTGGGTCACCCCTTCCCCCCTCCCCCCCCCCAACACCACTGGGGTAATGCGGTTCACACCCAAGGTAGATTTAAGATAATCATGAACACCTGCGCCAACTCAGGACAGACAGACGCCATGAAATGCGGGTAACATCCAAGGTAGAAAATCATCTCTTTCCAGACCAACTGTCTATCCTAACCTAACCTAACCTAACCTAACCTAATTCCTAACCTAACCTAACCTCACCTAACCGAACCTAACCTAACTCCATCAATCACCTCTATCCTAACCTAACCTAACCCAACCTAACTCCATCAAACACCTCTATCCTAACCTAACCTAACCTATCCTAACCTAACCTAACTCCATCAAACACCTCGAATACTACCTAACTTAACCTAACCTAACCTTACCTACCGAACCTAACCTAACCTAACCTAACCTATCCTAACCTGTCCCAACCTAACCTAACCTATCCTAACCTAACCTAACCTAACCTAACCTAACTTATCCTAAGCTAACCTAACCTAACTTATCCTAACCTAACCTATCCTAACCTAACCTAAACACTGACTAACTTTGAACCAACTCTGAACACCACTGATCTTCTTCAAAAAATGCTCTGCACATCATTTGAACACCTTCAAAAAAAACACCATCAAACACCTCCGAATACTCCCAAAAAACACTACTGATTACTACCAAATCACCACTGAATACTACCAATCACCGTCAAAATCACCAGAAACTAAGTTTAACATCACCATCTAACATCCTTTTTATAGAAATCCCCTCAAATCACTATAACCAAGAACTCCCTCCCCATTTGGCGCATGAAAAAAAGCATGAACACAAACCTAATACGCAAACACTTAGTACATGATCACCATCAACTGAAAACATATCTTGTACACACACATAATATAAGACAATCACCAACTACAATCACCCATGTTCACTTACCTCAAAATCACTAATATCACAGAAAACAATCATTTTTATAAACATTTCACACACACACACACACACAAAAAAAAAAAAAAATCATATTTGACAATATCTAAGCGCACTCACCTCACTACCACCAACACACGATGTCTCACCTCACAGGACCGACGAGCTCACCTCCAGTGACGTCACACTCCCATTGTGTTACTTGGTGGTTGGTAACATCACACCTAACCCCCCTTGTTTCAACCTGTTGTACCCTACATTATCTAAGAACACTATATCCAAGACGATTACCAGATTTTATGATCCCCAACACCAAGATCACAGAAAACACACATTTTTATAATTATTATTCACACAAAAATCACGATCACCAATTCCATATCATGTTTACCGTCATCTATCAACACTAATCACCAAGATCACCAAAAAATCTAAGATCATGCATCTCAAAACTACTATGATCACTGAAAACACTTATTTTTTAAACATTCGCACAAAAATAAGACATACACAAAAATACCACAACACTTCCACCAACATCTATAACATAACATGAGCACTATAACATATCACTATCACAAAAAAAAAATAATACACAGACACCCACATATTATACATTTCAATTGCAAATTTAAGACATGAGACATACACACCAAATCTAAGACATTCACCTCCAACTAAGACATACACATCACCCTTAAAACTTCCTTCCTTATTCATTCCGTATATCTCCTAGAGCTGTTTTAACCCCGACGGATCCACCACGACGTAGGAGCCAGAGGAACCATCACCACTCCAACACCACCTACTACACTCTGGCTCCTACGTCGTGGTGGATCCGTCGGGGTTAAAACAGCTCTAGGAGATATACGGAATGAATAAGGAAGGAAGTTTTAAGGGTGATGTGTATGTCTTAGTTGGAGGTGAATGTCTTAGATTTGGTGTGTATGTCTCATGTCTTAAATTTGCAATTGAAATGTATAATATGTGGGTGTCTGTGTATTATTTTTTTTTTGTGATAGTGATATGTTATAGTGCTCATGTTATGTTATAGATGTTGGTGGAAGTGTTGTGGTATTTTTGTGTATGTCTTATTTTTGTGCGAATGTTTAAAAAATAAGTGTTTTCAGTGATCATAGTAGTTTTGAGATGCATGATCTTAGATTTTTTGGTGATCTTGGTGATTAGTGTTGATAGATGACGGTAAACATGATATGGAATTGGTGATCGTGATTTTTGTGTGAATAATAATTATAAAAATGTGTGTTTTCTGTGATCTTGGTGTTGGGGATCATAAAATCTGGTAATCGTCTTGGATATAGTGTTCTTAGATAATGTAGGGTACAACAGGTTGAAACAAGGGGGGTTAGGTGTGATGTTACCAACCACCAAGTAACACAATGGGAGTGTGACGTCACTGGAGGTGAGCTCGTCGGTCCTGTGAGGTGAGACATCGTGTGTTGGTGGTAGTGAGGTGAGTGCGCTTAGATATTGTCAAATATGATTTTTTTTTTTTTTGTGTGTGTGTGTGTGTGTGTGAAATGTTTATAAAAATGATTGTTTTCTGTGATATTAGTGATTTTGAGGTAAGTGAACATGGGTGATTGTAGTTGGTGATTGTCTTATATTATGTGTGTGTACAAGATATGTTTTCAGTTGATGGTGATCATGTACTAAGTGTTTGCGTATTAGGTTTGTGTTCATGCTTTTTTCATGCGCCAAATGGGGAGGGAGTTCTTGGTTATAGTGATTTGAGGGGATTTCTATAAAAAAGGATGTTAGATGGTGATGTTAAACTTAGTTTCTGGTGATTTTGACGGTGATTGGTAGTATTCAGTGGTGATTTGGTAGTAATCAGTAGTGTTTTTTGGGAGTATTCGGAGGTGTTTGATGGTGTTTTTTTTGAAGGTGTTCAAATGATGTGCAGAGCATTTTTTGAAGAAGATCAGTGGTGTTCAGAGTTGGTTCAAAGTTAGTCAGTGTTTAGGTTAGGTTAGGATAGGTTAGGTTAGGATAAGTTAGGTTAGGTTAGCTTAGGATAAGTTAGGTTAGGTTAGGTTAGGTTAGGTTAGGATAGGTTAGGTTAGGTTGGGACAGGTTAGGATAGGTTAGGTTAGGTTAGGTTAGGTTCGGTAGGTAAGGTTAGGTTAGGTTAAGTTAGGTAGTATTCGAGGTGTTTGATGGAGTTAGGTTAGGTTAGGATAGGTTAGGTTAGGTTAGGATAGAGGTGTTTGATGGAGTTAGGTTGGGTTAGGTTAGGTTAGGATAGAGGTGATTGATGGAGTTAGGTTAGGTTCGGTTAGGTGAGGTTAGGTTAGGTTAGGAATTAGGTTAGGTTAGGTTAGGTTAGGTTAGGATAGACAGTTGGTCTGGAAAGAGATGATTTTCTACCTTGGATGTTACCCGCATTTCATGGCGTCTGTCTGTCCTGAGTTGGCGCAGGTGTTCATGATTATCTTAAATCTACCTTGGGTGTGAACCGCATTACCCCAGTGGTGTTGGGGGGGGGAGGGGGGAAGGGGTGACCCACAATGAGTCTCTCAGAGCGAGGAAAGTGTTTCTATTCGGAAATCGAGTAAATATTTCTACCATTGAGTGTGTTTACCAACAAGAAAATAATGTTCGATTTTACGATAAAGTTTTCAAAACTAATTTGGAAATATCCAAAAAAATGGAGTCGTTCAAAGTAATTCTGGAGTACTCTAATGTATTTTGGAAGTGTTCTAATATATTTTAGGTTAGGTTAGGATAGGTTCGGCTAGGTTAGGTTAGGTAAGGTTAAGATAGGTTAGGTTAGGTTAGGATAAGTTAGGTTAGGGTAGGTTAGGTTAGGTTAGGTTAAGTTAGGTTAGGCTAGGTTAGGTTAGGTTAGGTTGGGTTAGGTTAAGTTAGGTTAGGTTAGGTTAGGCTAGGTTAGGTTATGTTAGGTAAGGTTAGGTTAGGGTAGGTTCGGTTAGGTTAGGTTAGGTTAGGTTAAGTTAGGTTAGGTTAGGCTAGGTTAGGTTAGGTTAGGATAAGTTAGGTAAGGTTAGGTTAGGTTAGGTTAGGCTAGGTTAGGATAAGTTAGGTTAGGTTAGGTTAGGTTAGGTTAGGTTATGTTAGGATAAGTTAGGTTAGGTTAGGCTAGGTTAGGGATGTGTGTGTGTGTGTGTCTGTGTGTGTGTGTGGGATGTGGGATGTGGGTGATGTGGGATGTGGGTGTTGTTGTCGAACTAGAGATACCGAAAAGACGTTATAAGTGGGTTGTTTTTGTGACTTTTTCTGATGTAGTGTGGCCCCTTATTAACTTTAATGAACTAAAAGGGTTAAAACGAGAAAAAAATGGGAGGTGTGGGTGTTGTGACTTTCTGATGAAATTAGATAAAACGAGAAAAAATTGTGGGTGTTGTGGGTTGTGGGTGTTGTGGGATGTGGGTGTTGATCTTAGTTTATGGTGATTTTGGTGGTGTTTTGAGTGTATTCAGTGGTGTTTTAGTATTCAGTGGTGTATTTGGGAGTACTCAAATGGTGTTTTTGGAAGTGTTTCAGTGTTGTTTGGAAATGTTCAAAGGTGTTTTGAGTGTGTTCAAATGTTGTTTTTTTGAATTTGATCAAGGGTGTTCAAGGGTGTTTTGAAGGTGTTCAAAGGTGTTTTGAGGTTATTCAAAGGTGTTTTGAGTGTGTTCAAATGATTATGAGAGTGTTTTGAATGTGTTCAAAGGTGTTTTGAAGGTGTTCAAAGGTGTTTTGAAGGTGTTGAAGGGTGTTTTGAGTGTGTTCAAGGGTGTTTGAAGGTGTTGAAGGGTGTTTTGATTGAATTCAGCGGTGTTTTAGTAGTAATCAGTGGTGTAATTGGGAGTACTCAAATTGTGTTTTTTGGAAGTGTTTCAGTGTTGATTGGAAATGTTCAAAGGTGTTTTTGAAAGTGTTCAAGAGTGTTTTGAAGGTGTTCAAGGGTGTTTGAAGGTGTTGAAGGGTGTTTTGATTGAATTCAGCGGTGTTTTAGTAGTAATCAGTGGTGTAATTGGGAGTACTCAAATAGTGTTTTGGAAATGTTCATGGGTGTTGTGGGATGTGGGTGTTGTGGGTGTTGTTGTCGAACTAGAGATACCGGAAAAAAAATGTTATAAGTGGGTTGTTGTTGGGACTTTTTCTGATGTAGTGTGTCCCCTTATTAACTTTAATGAACTAAAAGGGTTAAAACGAGAAAAACAATTGTGGGATGTGGGTGATGTGGGTGTTGTGGGGTGTGGGTGAAGTGGGTTGTGGGTGTTGTGGGTTGTTGTTGTTGTGACTTTCTGATGTACTGTGTCCCCTTATTAACTTTAATGAACTAAAAGGGTTAAAACGAGAAAAAAAATTGTGGGTTGTGGGTGTTGTGGGGTGTGGGTGAAGTGGGTTGTGGGTGTTGTGGGATGTGGGTGTTGTGGGTGTTGTTGTCGAACTAGAGATACCGAAAAAGATGTTATAAGTGGGTTGTTGTGACTTTTTCTGATGTAATGTGTCCCCTTAATAACTTTAATGAACTAAAAGGGTAAAAACGAGTAAAATTTGTTGGTAATTGATGAGGGTAGTGTAGTCGAATTAGAGTTACCGAAAAAAAAGATGATATAAGTGGGTTGTGATGAAATTAGTTTAAAACGATATTCGAAGGTGTTTTGAAGGTGTTCAAGGGTGTTATGTGAGTATTCAAATGATTATGAGAGTGTTTTGGGGGTGTTCAAAGTAAAGTGTTTGAGTTAGTTTTTGTGACTTTTTTCTGATGTAATGTGTCCCCTTAATAACTTTAATGAACTAAAAGGGTAAAAACGAGAAAATGCCTAGTCTGGAGACTGAGGGATGAGTTTGGGGGGATGAGATGTAATTTAATGAAATGTGTAAGTGTAGATAAATTAGAGCTGTCAAATCTTATTTGGGAGTAATCAAAATGATATTTTGGAAGTGTTTCAGTGTTGATTGGAAATGTTCAAAGGTGTTTTTGAAGGTGTTCAAGAGTGTTTTGAAGGTGTTCAAGGGTGTTTGAAGGTGTTGAAGGGTGTTTTGATTGAATTCAGCGGTGTTTTAGTAGTAATCAGTGGTGTAATTGGGAGTACTCCAATAGTGTTTTTGGAAGTGTTTCAGTGTTGTTTGGAAATGTTCAAAGGTGTTCAAAGGTGTTTTGAGTGTGTTCAAATGTTGTTTTTTGAAGGTGATCATGGGTGTTCAAGGGTGTTTTGAAGGTGTTCGAAGGTGTTCAAAAGGTGTTTTGAGTGTGTTCAAATGATTATGAGAGTGTTTTGAATGTGTTCAAAGGTGTTTTGAAGGTGTTCAAAGGTGTTTTGAAGGTGTTGAAGGGTGTTTTGAGTGTGTTCAAGGGTGTTTATGTGAGTATTCAAAGGTGTTTTTTGAAGGTGTACAAATGATTATGAGAGTACTTATGAAGGTTTTCAAATGATGTGCAAGAGTATTTATGAAGGTGTTCTGGGAGTATTCAGAGGTGATTTGGGGGGTGTTCGAATGATGTTTTTTGGAGTATTTCAGTGTTGTTTGGAAATGTATAAAGGTATTTTTTGTGAGTATTCAAATGATTTATGAGAGTGTTTTGAAGATGTTCAAAGTAAAAGTGCGTATTTAACTTCGTAATATGTAAAATTGTGAGTAGTGGATGTAAGCGATGTGGTGACTTTCTGATGCATGTGTCCCCTTATTAACTTTAATGAACTAAAAGGGTTAAAACGAGAAAAATTGGGGGTTATGAGTGAAAATTGTGAGGTGTTGGTTGGAGTGTGAGGGTTTGGGAGGGTGGGTAAAAGGGTAGACAAGATTCAACCTGTGTGCGCGGTCATCACGTATCTTGACGTCACTGACATAGGGGGCGACCTGATTCAACCTGTGTGCGCGTGACGTCACTGACCGCCGAGTAAACACCCTTAATGAGAGGAAACTTAGTTCATTTGACTTAATGAGCGGAAACTTTTAGTTCATTTTAAAATAATAAGGGGAAGATGTTTAGACCTGTAGTAAGCATGCCCCCATAGGAGGAGTCTATTTTGAATGCTTACCCCCAGAGGGGGGATTCCAAAAACTTTGATCCGAGGAATTTCGAAAACCCCATAGGAGGGAATCCAAAAACTTGGTATTATCGAGAAAAATTTGAGGTTGGGGGGTGGGTGAAAGTGGGAGGGGTAATCCAAAAATTTGATCCAAGGTGATCATAAGAAATTCAAAACCCCCATAGGGGGGGAATCCAAAAACTTGTATTATCGAGAAATTTTTGGGATTGGGGGGGTGAAAGTGGGAGGGGGAACCTTAAAAATTTGATCTGAGGAGATGGAGTCATGGTATTGTCGAGAAAATTTGGGGTGAAAGTGGGAGGGGTAATCCAAAAATTTGATCCAAGGAGATGGAGAATTTCGAAAACCCCATAGGGGGGATCCAAAAAACTTGATCCGAGGAGATGGAGTCATGGTATTGTCGAGAAAATTTGGGGTGAAAGGAGGGGTACCCAAAAAAACTTGATCTAAGGAGATGGAGAATTTCGAAAACCCCATAGGGGGGAATCCAAAAAAAAACTTGATCCAAGGAGATGGAGAATTTCGAAAAACCCATAGGGGGGATCCAAAAAAACTTGATCCGAGGAGATGGAGTCAGGGTATTGTCGAGAAAATTTGGGGTGAAAGGAGGGGTACCCAAAAACTTGATCCGAGGAGATGGAGAAATCCAAAAACTTGATTCGAGATCATAAGAATTCGAAACCCCCATAGGGGGGAATCCAAAAACTTTGATCCGAGGAGATCATAAGAATTTCGAAAATCCCATAGGGGGGAATCCAAAACTTGTATTATCGAGAAATTTTTGGGATTGGGGGGTGAAAGTGGGAGGGGGAACCTTAAAAATTTGATCTGAGGAGATGGAGACTTTCGAAACCCCCATAGGGGGGAATCCAAAAACTTGGTAATATCGAGAAATTTTGGGATGGGGGTGAAAGTGAGAGGGGGAACCTCAAAAATTTGATCTGAGGAGATGGAGAGCACAAGAAAATGAAATTCAAAAAAAATTCGAAAAAAATCGGAAAAAAATTCGAAGCGCGGGGGCGATCCGGATGACGCTGCAGAAGGCGCAGCAGAAGGCGCGGTCGGGGGTCGCGAAGGGCGCGCGGGGCGGGCGGCGGGCGGGCGCGCGGGCGGGCGCGCGGGCGGGGCGCGCGGGCGGGCGCGCGCGCGGGCGCGCGGCGCGACGGCGGGGTCGCGAAGGCGGGTCGCGACGGGGGGGGGGGGTCGTGGGTGGGGGTATTGGTGGGGGGGGGGTCAAGGGTGAGGTAGTCTCGAGGGCGAGGTCATGGTCAAAACCGGAAGTAACACCTAGGTGTGAAAAGGTGACCCTCCAGCCGCTGGTCCTAGACCGGAATTCTGAACCTAACGAAAAAAATATATTTGACTGTGTTTGTTTAGTATTAAATTATTGTAAACAAATCTAAAATATATTTTGTTGGGTTAGGCTAAAATAAATTGCGCTTGTTATAATTAGGTTAGGTAAGTTTTCTAAGTTCCTTTTGGTGCAAAATTATAAATTTTTACACCAACATTAATGAAAAAAATATATCTTTAAACGTATAAGAAAATTTTTTAGAAATGACTTAATTTTAAATGAGTTCTTGCTAATTGACCAGTTTTACATATTCGGCACGACATATATATATATATATATATATATATATATATATATTATATATATATATATATATATATATATATATATATATATATATATATATATATATTACACACACACACACACAACACACACCTTTTGATGAGATCTCGCAGATTTTCCAGAGATGGTTGAATTCTTCAGTATTCTTTTGAAATCCATTGTGACGACTCGTTAGCCCAGATTATTTTGTGAATGTATTTCACATTTTGTGTATCCCACATTGTGTATGTATGCCGCACTGTATATTCCACACTATATTCCACACTGTGTATATACTACACCAGGCTGCTTATTACACAAGGGCAGAAATGTCTGCGGGATGGAAAGAATTTTTGCTGGCAAGAAGAAGAGGCACTGCCAGAAGAGAGGTTGTGCGTGTGGCATCACTGTGTATCCCTGACATAAGTACTTCCTTCTACACCACTCTCTCACGTACGGCATCTTCCACCATCTCCACAATAATTAGATGTCTTGCGGCCGCTGTGTGGTTCTAAACAACGGTATCCCTCTGTTCCACAAGCTCAGCCTCCTCTACCACAATGCACGCAAGTGTACGGCATAAATTTCTGATGGAGATAAATATCAGCGTTGAAGATTTGAAGCCAGTTGGAAGAGGCATTTCTTGGAAAGCAGTTTAATAAAATTGGAAAATTAAAACATACACAATCCAATTTCAGTGCGAACTTTCCTCTGAGGAAAATGTACCAGTACTCAAAGTTTGAAGCCGGCCAGTAGAGGCATTCTCCAGTTACCCTACGGAATCCAACAGTTTTAAATTCATTAAGAACATGAAGAATTAGCAAATTTGTGTCTATACCACCTAAACTCTGAAGGTATTATTTTCTTGATAAAGTTCATTGGCCATTAAAGAATGAAACCGTTCATTAGTTAGTTAAAGATTAGCCGGTATTCTCCCGGCCCGGGCCTTGTCCAAGTGGTGGCCCGGCCTTGGCTCCCTCTTTAGGGAGTGTCTGAGACCTAAGTCTCCCATGGGAGGAGGCACAAGTACCTCCTCATCTTTGGGACCAACTGTCCCCAGGCCTAGCCACAAACTAGGCCTCTCTGGTCTGCCATCCCCGCCACAAGGGGGCAAATGGGAATGACAGTCTTATGAGCTAAAGGCTCGGACTCAGGCACCTACCCTACCCTAGAAGGGTTAGGCTTGGTGTCGATGTGATGAAACCGTTCAGAAGAGGCGCGTTATTTTATGGAAAATTGTCAAACTGGCATTCTACGCACTCCAACTAACAAACCCATTGTCAAAGTTTCCGCATGGAAATCAAGAGCAGGAATAGCTTGATAAAACTGGCAAGAGACACCTACCCACCCCCATTAGCCCATGAACCTTCCCCTGGTCATAATTCTCCATGAAAATTAGAAATTAATCAGATGAGGCAATTGTCACATTATAAGCGGAGAGATCTTCGAGGAAGATAATTATACCTGAGTATACGACCGGCTCTACAATTTCATTTTACTGATTGGTGAACATGGACAATCAGTGTAAAGAAACACGCCCAGTGTTTCTACCCTCGCTGGGAATCGAACCCAGACATCACCATGTGAAGCGAAAGCTTTAGCCACCAGACCACGGGGCACCGTGGCGTATAAATATGACAGCACTTCGTGTGTTAGTGTGTGACTAGTTAACGGTCCAAGTCGGATCGAAACGTCGTCATAAGTTTCTTTTTCCTATGTACGAGTTATTTGTGTATTCCAGTCACGGTGTCCCGTAGCTCGGTTGGTAGTGCACTCAGCTCGCACAATGAGGTCCGTGGTTCGATCCCAGGTACGACTTGAAACATTGGTGCGTGTTTCATTAACATTCCTGCTGTCCCTGTTCACCCAGCAGTAAATAGGTACCTGGGTGTTAGTCGACTGGTGTGGGGTCACATCCTGGGACAAAGTAACCTAATTTGCCCAAAATGCACTGCATGAGAAGCGGCTTTCTATATAGTAGCATGTCATTGATGTCAGTTAAGTCTGTATACCTTGTAAATGTGGAAATCAAGATGATTATTATTATTATTATTATTATTATTATTATTATTATTATTATTATTTTATCATTTTGGTCTTCATTATGACAGAGGACACCAGTGGGCTCAGACGAAGCCTGGTCAGTACGACTGACATGCTCGTTGCCAGTCACAGCCGATCGTGCTCTCTTATACTATTTTCAAATTTCTTTTTTTTTTTTTTAAGCAACTTACGGTATAATTATACCTTGGTGCCGACAAGTTGGTTTAGAAAGATTTGAGCAAACATTACGACATATTTATTAGAAAACGTTTCGGTCCTGGGACCTTCATCACTTCTGAAGTGATCAAGGTCACAGGACCGAAACGTTGTTTTAATAAATACGTCCTTATGTTTACTCGTGTGTCTTTCTAAACCAAGCAACTTACCTTTCCAGTGTCGATATAAAAAAAGTTTGTTTGTACATCTGCTACTTTCTGATAAAAATTTTTTTTCGGATATTGATATTTATATCATGTGGGGTTCGAACACGTGGATAGGGTAAAGTAATACTCACGTAGGCTGGTAGTACGTATATTACGGATAATGTGGGTAGCGCCAAACAGCCGGCCTGCCTCCTTGCTCACTCTCGTATGACTGACCGCCCACAGTACCCATATGTGAGGGGGTCTTTGAATACTGCTGTGGTCAGCACAATATGAATACAGACAGTGACTCGGGCAGAGACGGTTGGTAGTGAGTCATCTACTGGTACACTGGTTACTGGTAACTGGTTACTACTACTGAGAGCTCGGCGACGCTAACGTATGTCGTCCCGACATACAACTAATACAAACTAGAGATGGCAGGTATACGGCTTGGGCTGATTCTATACAATGTCAAAGTACACAACAATTAAACATTATAACATACATAAGTAGAACATTGGAATGGAAGCTTACGTAACTGAAACTGTAATGCAATACAAGGTATAATATAGCACAACTCATCGAATGAAACTCAACGTTGTGATTACACAGTGGAAGTGATAAAAAAAAATTTGATCGATCGATCTGTATTCATGTGAACTACGGATTCTGAGGAAGGAATATATACAAAGAAAGAGTGCTTAACAGAAAGGCAGATTCGGTGCACTCAAATCTAGACTGTTAACTCTCAGAATGCGGAGAGAACATGAACACAAAAAAAAAAATTCTTGAATACTGATAAGTTGATACTGTAATTATTCATCTATACAGGTTATTTACATTTAACCCCAACTCTGCTAGGGTAAGATTGACGTATGCAGAATGGGTGTCATCTCTGGGAGGATCGAATTCCTCTGCAATGGCTAACACATGCCTTGACTGAGGACAGTCTGAACGAGTATCTACAAAAGATACAGCTACAATCACTAGTGACTGTGGAATTACTAATTCTTGGCTCATTACAAAGTCACTAATGGGTGCTGGTGGCTTCACAGTAAGAATAAGATCTTCCTGGAGCAGGAATCGAATCACACCAGAACACAAGGGATTGGTTCTTTCTTACTGGAGGAATGAACAAACTCGGTGGAGTGGATGACTCCCCCGGTTAAAAAAAATTAACGCTATAACACGCAATATGAGCAAGGGAGAACGAATCTACTATCTCAAACTGCAAGCGCAGGAGAAAAGAAATGAACACGGTGAACAATGCTGATATTCAATCTGAGTCGCACACAGTGACACGAGGTATCAGCTATAAACTTCATTTACAAACGTTAACAACGTGGAAGTTACTCGAGAAATAACTTCTTACAATGCACTGATTACTGTCAACTAGGATGGGATCACAATCTGAAACACAAGGGACAACAACAACACTCAAGTGAGCACACTAGCCACAGAAACGTCTTTCTGCACGGCTTGTGGCATCAGTAAGAGATGGCATAACTCGTTGCAAGTAAAGTTATTCTCAAAGCGTCCCCTGGGAAGGAACGAATACTTGAACAAGTCGCCATCGCAAGGATAGTCTCAGCACTATCCTGCGTGCATGATATTGTCGCTGGAGTCCAGACAGGAGTGACAGTATACTAGTGCCTGACCGCTCGGCTACATTAATAAATAATTCACGGATCTATAGGAACTTAATCTGAACTTCACATTTCGCAGCACTTTAACAAATCTCAGATACAAGCTGTGAGAACAAACACATTGCTCAAGGGCTAGGTATTGTCTTTCAGTCAGTAAGGGAATGTTGGTACTGTGGACTGATTCATATTGACTTTGACTGGCATGATACACTAAGTGAACATTCAAAAGTGACTGGGACATGATCTCAGGGAACTTACTCAAGGACATAAGGCAAAAAAAAATTGAAGATGAGCGATAACACTGAAAAATATTGCAAAAAAAAAAAATGAGTCAAAGAAACACTGAGTCTACACTGAAAACACAAGGTTTAGAGTACACAAGAAATTCACTATAAATGTCTCACACACGCAAATGTCTTTAAATGCAAGAAAAATGTCTCTAAACAGAAAATTATCACTGAAGTCTGTAGTAGTCGATGGTGATGACTGGTGATGAGGAAGGTTGTCCTGCGCGGTGATGACGCCGACACTCACACTGTCGTCGTGAAGAAATGCGCTTTCTCGGTGAACTCACATAACTGGCTTTATCGGTGGCGCTCAGCTACAATCTCTTGACCAATTACGTGAGCCAAAACAGTTCTAGGACCCGGTACAAGGGTGCAAACAACCACAGGTAGATGAGGTGGGTGGCTGGTGGTGGGTGGTTGGTGGTGGGTGGGTGGAGGGAGAGTGTATAGCGGTGGGTGAGGTGGTGACTCTCGCTGGCGCTCTGGCACGCACTCCACTCACTACCCACGAAGGTGGCTTGATAAGCCACTATGCCACAGGGATGGTGAAGACCACTCTTAGCATCCAACAGGGAGCACAAAGCGATATGAAAATACTTCAGAGGAACTTGCGTGGCTTACTTCTCTCTCTCAGCTGGGTTAGAAGCTGGGTTGGCTGACTGGCTTAACCCACGAGAATGGCTGACTGGAAGACATGTAACGATGCACACAGCACGGAGGAGCAGGTGGATGACAGGAGACAGGCTGGATGACAGGCTGACTGGCGTTCACTTCCACAGTCTGGCTTAATTGCAAAATCCGGGTCAACCCCTCGGAGATTGAAGCAATTAGCACACGAACTAAGCCAGGAAGCTTGAAACGGCTGCAACAGGCTTGCAGGCTGGAGGTGGAGGTTGTGAGGGGAGCGAGTAGCTTGAGATGGGTGAGACGGTTCACCTTTGACACGCCGGCTACTCACAGTCTTCTAACCTCTTGAAATACCCTTAAAAAACTTAATTTCCACACTCCACACCATTGCCACCATTTATCATGTGGGGTTCGAACACGTGGATAGGGTAAAGTAATACTCGCGTAGGCTGGTAGTACGTATATTACGGATAATGTGGGTAGCGCCAAACAGCCGGCCTGCCTCCTTGCTCACTCTCGTATGACTGACCGCCCATAGTACCCATATGTGAGGGGGTCTTTGAATACTGCTGTGGTCAGCACAATATGAATACAGACAGTGACTCAGGCAGAGACGGTTGGTAGTGAGTCATCTACTGGTACACTGGTTACTGGTAACTGGTTACTACTACTGAGATTTATATTGACGGTAATTTGACCTTGATAACGTAAGGTAAACTTTTTTTTTTTTTGCTAGTCTCTTGAAGTTGGATTATAACTCTGTTCCTTGATGTTGGAGTGTGACTCTGTTCATTGTTGTTGGAGTATGGCTCTCGGTCCAAAAAAAAATGAAGGTAGTCTCTCCCCTACTCAATAACCTCATCAATCCTCGTTCTCCAGGCGTTGTATGACCTATTTACGGGCGCGCTGTACTAGTAACTCAAGTGTACAAACACACCTGACAAGTGGCAGACATCACCTCACGTCAACACTGGCAGATCACAAACGATCATTTGCTCTCTCTCTCTGTCTCTATGTCTCTGTCTCTGTCTCTGTCTCTCTCTCTCTGTCTCTCTCTCTCTCTCTCTCTCGTTTTGCCTGATCTTAAATCATAGCAACGATTTCATGTGAAAATTCTTGCGAATGTTAATTTGCTGTGCTATTTTTGTTGCTAGGTGGGCTGAACTGAGTTATTGGTAAATTATACGAAATATCACTGGCGGATTTCGAGAGGTATTTTAGTGGAGAGCTAGATGAAGGCTGAAGACCCAGGCAGTAGTGATGGATACCGAGGAGACAACAACAGAAAGAACAGTTTAAGTAGGACTGCAGGTATTGTCCACAAGTATGGTACTACATGATGGCAGGTATTGTCCACAAGTATGGTACTACATGATGGCAGGTATTGTCCACAAGTATGGTACTACATGATGGTAAGTGTTGTCCACAAGTATGGTACTACATGATGGCAGGTATTGTCCACAAGTATGGTACTACATGATGGCAGGTGTTGTCCACAAGTATGGTACTACATGATGGCAGGTATTGTCCACAAGTATGGTACTACATGATGGCAGGTATTGTCCACAAGTATGGTACTACATGATGGCAGGTATTGTCCACAAGTATGGTACTACATGATGGCAGGTATTGTCCACAAGTATGGTACTACATGATGGCAGGCATTATTCACAGGTATGGTACTACATGATGGCAGGCATTGTCCACAAGTATGGTACTACATGATGGCAGGCATTGTTCACAAGTATGGTACTACATGATGGCAAGTGTTATCCACAAGTATGATACTACATGATGGCAGGCATTGTCCACAAGTATGGTACTACATGATGGCAGGCATTGTTCACAAGTATGGTACTACATGATGGCAAGTGTTATCCACAAGTATGGTACTACATGATGACAGGCATTGTTCACAAGTATGGTACTACATGATGGCAGGCATTGTTCACAAGTATGGTACTACATGATGGCAGGCATTATTCACAGGTATGGTACTACATGATGGCAGGCATTATTCACAGGTATGGTACTACATGATGGCAGGCATTGTTCACAAGTATGGTACTACATGATGGCAGGCATTGTTCACAAGTATGGTACTACATGATGGCAGGCATTATTCACAGGTATGGTACTACATGATGGCAGGCATTGTTCACAAGTATGGTACTACATGATGGCAAGTGTTATCCACAAGTATGGTACTACATGATGGCAGGCATTGTCCACAAGTATGGTACTACATGATGGCAGGCATTGTTCACAAGTATGGTACTACATGATGGCAAGTGTTATCCACAAGTATGGTACTACATGATGGCAGGTATTGGCCACAAGTATGGTACTACATGATGGCAAGTGTTATCCACAAGTATGGTACTACATGATGGCAGGCATTGTTCACAAGTATGGTACTACATGATGGCAGGCATTGTTCACAAGTATGGTACTACATGATGGCAGGCATTGTTCACAAGTATGGTACTACATGATGGCAGGCATTGTTCACAAGTATGGTACTACATGATGGCAGGCATTGTTCACAAGTATGGTACTACATGATGGCAGGCATTGTTCACAAGTATGGTACTACATGATGGCAGGCATTGTTCACAAGTATGGTACTACATGATAGGTGTTCACAAGTATGGTACTACATGATGACAGGTATTGTTCACAAGTATGGTACTGCATGATGGCAGGTATTGTTCACAAGTATGGTACTACATGATGGCAGGTATTGTTCACAAGTATGGTACTACATGATGGCAGGCATTGTTCACAAGTATGGTACTACATGATAGGTGTTCACAAGTATGGTACTACATGATGGCAGGCATTGTTCACAAGTATGGTACTACATGATGGCAGGTATTGTTCACAAGTATGGTACTGCATGATGGCAGGCATTGTTCACAAGTATGGTACTACATGATGGCAAGTGTTATCCACAAGTATGGTACTACATGATGGCAGGCATTGTTCACAAGTATGGTACTACATGATAGGTGTTCACAAGTATGGTACTACATGATGACAGGTATTGTTCACAAGTATGGTACTGCATGATGGCAGGTATTGTTCACAAGTATGGTACTACATGATGGCAGGTATTGTTCACAAGTATGGTACTACATGATGGCAAGTGTTATCCACAAGTATGGTACTACATGATGGCAGGTATTGTCCACAAGTATGGTGCTACATGATGGCAGGTATTGTTCACAAGTATGGTACTACATGATGGCAGGTATTGTCCACAAGTATGGTACTACATGATGGCAGGTGTTGTCCACAAGCATGGTACTACATGATGGCAGGTGGCAATATAAACACAAATGCAGTATAATGTGATCCTTTATTGACTACGTTTCGCCCACACAGTGGGCTTTTTCAAGTCACAAACAGAACTACCTGGGGTGGAAGGAACGCGAGTATTTATAGTCCGGCTGAGGTCAGGTGAAGAATGCTGCATCTGATGATGTACCGAGTTGGGTTGTAGAGTCTAAAAACTTGGGTAGCTTGGAAAGGAGACTGGACAAGTTGGTGAGCAGACCTTCTACAGTGTTCTTATGTGGGATAGCGATGAAGAAGTTTCTTGGCAAGTGGTTCAGCTATGTTATAGAAGCCACTATTCTGGTTGAAGTTGTCGGATATAGAAATAAGTGATGATTCCAGGATTCTTCGGTATTGAGTGTTGTCTTCTGTGGCGATAAGTCTTGAGTTTCTGTAGTTTATCAAGTGGTTGTGTGAATTACGGTGTTGTACGCAGGCATTCCTTGTGTCGTCAGACCTGCTTGCGTATTGGTGTTCTGAAATACGTGTTTGGAGGTCCCTTGATGTTTCGCCCACGTATAACTTGTTGCAGTCATTACAAGGGATTATGTATACCCCTGCAGAGGATGGAGGCTTGTCCTGCCTACTACTGGTGATGTCCTTGATGGTCGTGGTTGTGGAGGTAGATACTTGGAATGATGTTTTGGCAAAGATGTTGGAAACATGTTTGGCAATGGAGTTGGTGGGAAGGACTATGTATCTCTTCTCGGCAGTGTCTTCTCTGGGTGTGTTGAAGATGTTTAGTGCTCGCCGTCTGCAGTCTCTGATGAAGTGACGAGGATAGTGGAGTTTGGAAAATACCTGTTCACTTATAGTGCATTCTTCCTCAAGGAACTCGTTGCTGCAGATTCTGAGTGCACGCAGGAAGAAGCCTATAATTACACCACGTTTGGTTTTGGTGTCGTGGTGAGAGTAGAAGTGGAGAAGATCGTTTTGGTTGGTGGGTTTTCGATAGACTTTAAAACGAAGTTCGTGGTCAGCTTTGCAGAGTAGAACATCAAGGAAAGGAAGAGTGTTGTCGACCTCTTCTTCAAGTGTGAACTGGATTGAAGGCTCGACCTGGTTGAGCTTGTCTTGGAGAGCTTGAACGTTGAAGCGTTTAGGAGTTATGAGGAGAATGTCGTCAACATAACGGAGCCAGGTGACAGACGAAGGAATAATGGTGGAGAAACGTTCGGCTTCTAGATGTTCCATGTATAGGTTCGCTAGGACTGCACTGAGTGGCGAACCCATGGGTAGTCCAAAAGTCTGCTGAAAGAGGTGATTTTCAAAAGAGAAACACGTAAAGCCAACACATAGTTCAACCAGGTCGATGAAGTCGCTGGCTGGAATGGGAAGATCAAGTGAATCGTCAATTTTCTTGCGCAAGAGATCGATGGCAAGCAGGTCTGACGACACAAGGAATGCCTGCGTACAACACCGTAATTCACACAACCACTTGATAAACTACAGAAACTCAAGACTTATCGCCACAGAAGACAACACTCAATACCGAAGAATCCTGGAATCATCACTTATTTCTATATCCGACAACTTCAACCAGAATAGTGGCTTCTATAACATAGCTGAACCACTTGCCAAGAAACTTCTTCATCGCTATCCCACATAAGAACACTGTAGAAGGTCTGCTCACCAACTTGTCCAGTCTCCTTTCCAAGCTACCCAAGTTTTTAGACTCTACAACCCAACTCGGTACATCATCAGATGCAGCATTCTTCACCTGACCTCAGCCGGACTATAAATACTCGCGTTCCTTCCACCCCAGGTAGTTCTGTTTGTGACTTGAAAAAGCCCACTGTGTGGGCGAAACGTAGTCAATAAAGGATCACATTATACTGCATTTGTGTTTATATTGCCATTGTGTCGGTATTTTATACCATTTATTTCCATGATGGCAGGTGTTGTCCACAAGCATGGTACTACATGATGGCAGGTATTGTCCACAAGTATGGTACTACATGATGGCAGGTATTGTGCACAAGTATGGTACTACATGATGGCAGGTATTGTCCACAAGTATGGTACTACATGATGGCAGGTATTGTCCACAAGTATGGTATTACATGATGGCAGGTGTTGTCGACAAGTATGGCAGTACACGATGGCAGGTGTTGTTGACAAGTATGGTAGTGCACGATGGCAGGTGTTGTTGACAAGTATGGTAGTGTAGTGTTAATAACTACAATATGGTGAGGGTGGAAGAAGGAAGATTACTAAACGATAGAAAGATATTGAATTAAGTGTTAGGTAGATGGTTGAATCTCTCAAAGAAAGCAGGTATTGTTAACAGTTATTTTAATCATTAGTATTGCGCTGAATCTAAGTAATTACAAGCAAGGGTCTGGTATCTGGTATCCTCACTCAGTTTAGCTAACTTTATAAGAGCTTCTAATTTAGATTAGATAAATACATTTATTTGCACATGAGTTAGTAGGGTTAAGTTATGTAAAGTTCGTCAGGAAACATTATTATTGTAATCAAAAAGAAGCGCTAAGCCGCAAGGGCTATACAGCGCTGTCGTCAGGAAACAAAACAAGTGTTTCCTGACGCGGGTCTAAGACGATGACCCACCGTTGGAGCTTTTGGTCGTCTGACCGAGGCTTTTCCCTGGCTTACTGGTTCACCCCCTTAAAAAATGTGGCCATAGTTATAACCATTTTAATTGCATTAGTTAATAGGGCCATCAAAGCTTATTCGTTGGGAAACATTGAAAATGAGTTGGATAACTATTTTTGTTGGTGGGTTTGGGGTTGAGAAGGACCTGTCTAGTATGGGCCAGTAGGCCTGCCGCAGTGTTCCTCCTTCATTATGCGAGATAAATTTGCTAGTCACTAAAATTCGTATTAATAAAGACATGCCCGACAAACAGTTCCGAATTTTGGTCTGCCGCTGTGGTAACTTTCTCTTGCGTTTAATTGAATTTAAAGTTGCTGCGCTGAGTGCGTCATAGTCGAAAATGGCAGCGTCACAGCTCGGGAACGAGTAGGGCCAGATAACCTCCAATCACACAGCCCTTGTATAAATTTATCAGTGCCACCACGACCCCGTCTTTCTAATTGCTGACACTGCTGACGACATATCACGTAAATGTATCCAATCTCCTCACCTTCTCCCTCCCCCCTACAACCCAAGTCCTATGTGAAGTAGCTGTCTGAATTGCTTTTGTAAATAGTTTATTACTACTGAAACTTCAAGTTCTTGGGCCCACTTTCTAGGCCAATGATGTACTTCTGTAATATTTTGACCACCGGCCACACTAGCGTTATTGGGAGCATAAAAATATAAAACTAGGATGTAGGGTGGGACTGGCAGCTGTATATAGGTGGCGCCCTTGTGATACCTACAATATGCTGAAGCTCAACCCAAGTCCCTTAACCCAAGGAGGGTACTGGAGCACTCTGACGGCAGCACCGTCAGGAGGGTACTGGAGCACTCTGACGGCAGCACCGTCAGGAGGGTACTGGAGCACTCTGACGGCAGCACCGTCAGGAGGGTACTGGAGCACTCTGACGGCAGCACCGTCAGGAGGGTACTGGAGCACTCTGACGGCAGCACCGTCAGGAGGGTACGGAAGCACCTGGATAGCAGCACCATCAGGAGGGTACTGGAGCAGTTGAAGAGGAGCCTCGTTAGAGGAAAGCAATACCAGTTCAGGAAAGAAAAAAATCCTATTTGACAATCAATATTGACCTCCTGAGCTACTGAGATCAAGAAAGACGAGAAGGATGGGTGGAGCTCATCATCCCGGGCTGCAAGGAAGTGTCTGACATTGTCAGTCACCAGAGACTGAAGCACAAGCTAGCAGAACAAACACAGGTGAAAGGGAGAGTGTTCCAGTGGATGAAGGAGTACAAGATACATACAGCTCTATACTTCTTCACCTTCAGATTAAGGTTACAGGCACCTTGAGGGCCAGGCTGATTTAAAAACAAAATACCCAATAATTTTGCGATTTCCCCCATTTTTCTCGACTTTTTTTAATTAGATTTATATATATATATATATATATATATATATATATATATATATATATATATATATATATATATATATATATATATATATATATATATATATATATATTCATTTTTAGTCTTTTTTTTTTACTCCCAAATTTTCAAGATTTCTCATAATGCAAAAAATGGTGTATTTTGCACAATACTTTTGTTGTAACAGTAATTATCGTTCGTGACACCGTGCAGACGTCACAACACTTTTGTTGTAACAGTAATTATCGTTCGTGACACCGTGCAGACGTCACAACACTTTTGTTGTAACAGTAATTATCGTTCGTGACACCGTGCAGACGTTACAACGCTTTTGTTGTAACAGTAATTATCGTTCGTGACACCGTACAGACGTCACAACACTTTTGTTGTAACAGTAATTATCGTTCGTGACACCGTGCAGACGTCATAACACTTTTGTTGTAACAGTAATTATCGTTCGTGACACCGTGCAGACGTCACAACACTTTTGTTGTAACAGTAATTATCGTTCGTGACACCGTGCAGACGTCACAACACTTTTGTTGTAACAGTAATTATCGTTCGTGACACCGTGCAGACGTCACAACACTTTTGTTGTAACAGTAATTATCGTTCGTGACACCTTGCAGACGTCATAACACTTTTGTTGTAACAGTAATTATCGTTCGTGACACCGTGCAGACGTCACAACACTTTTGTTGTAACAGTAATTATCGTTCGTGACACCGTGCAGACGTCATAACACTTTTGTTGTAACAGTAATTATCGTTCGTGACACCGTGCAGACGTCACAACACTTTTGTTGTAACAGTAATTATCGTTCGTGACACCGTGCAGACGTCATAACACTTTTGTTGTAACAGTAATTATCGTTCGTGACACCGTGCAGACGTCACAACACTTTTGTTGTAACAGTAATTATCGTTCGTGACACCGTGCAGACGTCACAACACTTTTGTTGTAACAGTAATTATCGTTCGTGACACCGTGCAGACGTCATAACACTTTTGTTGTAACAGTAATTATCGTTCGTGACACCGTGCAGACGTCACAACACTTTTGTTGTAACAGTAATTATCGTTCGTGACACCGTGCAGACGTCACAACACTTTTGTTGTAACAGTAATTATCGTTCGTGACACCGTGCAGACGTCACAACACTTTTGTTGTAACAGTAATTATCGTTCGTGACACCTTGCAGACGTCATAACACTTTTGTTGTAACAGTAATTATCGTTCGTGACACCGTGCAGACGTCACAACACTTTTGTTGTAACAGTAATTATCGTTCGTGACACCGTGCAGACGTCATAACACTTTTGTTGTAACAGTAATTATCGTTCGTGACACCGTGCAGACGTCACAACACTTTTGTTGTAACAGTAATTATCGTTCGTGACACCGTGCAGACGTCACAACACTTTTGTTGTAACAGTAATTATCGTTCGTGACACCGTGCAGACGTCACAACACTTTTGTTGTAACAGTAATTATCGTTCGTGACACCGTGCAGACGTCACAACACGTTTGTTGTAACAGTAATTATCGTTCGTGACACCGTGCAGACGTCATAACACTTTTGTTGTAACAGTAATTATCGTTCGTGACACCGTGCAGACGTCACAACACTTTTGTTGTAACAGTAATTATCGTTCGTGACACCGTGCAGACGTCATAACACTTTTGTTGTAACAGTAATTATCGTTCGTGACACCGTGCAGACGTCATAACACTTTTGTTGTAACAGTAATTATCGTTCGTGACACCGTGCAGACGTCATAACACTTGTGTTGTAACAGTAATTATCGTTCGTGACACCGTGCAGACGTCACAACACTTTTGTTACATTTTCTTTTATATTGTAGTGTAAAATTGTTGACATTTATGATACAGTTATTTTTCATTTTGGCTGATTTTCACGAGGCTTGTAAGAGAGAATACTGGCGTCACACCTCGTAGCATACTGGCGTCACACCTCGTAGCATACTGGCGTCACACCTCGTAGCATACTGGGGGTCACACCTCGTAGCATACTGGGGGTCACACCTCGTTGCATACTGGGGGTCACACCTCGTAGCATACTGGCGTCACACCTCGTAGCATACTGGGGGTCACACCTCGTAGCATACTGGGGGTCACACCTCGTAGCATACTGGCGTCACACCTCGTAGCATACTGGGGGTCACACCTCGTAGCATACTAGGGGTCACACCTCGTAGCATACTGGCGTCACACCTCGTAGCATACTGGCGTCACACCTCGTAGCATACTGGGGGTCACACCTCGTAGCATACTGGGGGTCACACCTCGTAGCATACTGGGGATCACACCTCGTAGCATACTGGCGGTCACACCTCGTAGCATACCGGGGGTCACACCTCGTAGCATACCGGGGGTCACACCTCGTAGCATACTGGGGGTCACACCTCGTAGCATACTGGCGTCACACCTCGTAGCATACTGGCGTCACACCTCGTAGCATACTGGCGTCACACCTCGTAGCATACTGGCTGGCGTCACACCTCGTAGCATACTGGGGGTCACACCTCGTAGCATACTGGGGGTCACACCTCGTAGCATACTGGGGGTCACACCTCGTAGCATACTGGCGTCACACCTCGTAGCATACTGGGGGTCACACCTCGTAGCATACTGGGGGTCACACCTCGTAGCATACTGGCGTCACACCTCGTAGCATGCTGGCGTCACACCTCGTAGCATACTGGCGTCACACCTCGTAGCATACTGGCGTCACACCTCGTAGCATACTGGCGTCACACCTCGTAGCATACTGGGGGTCACACCTCGTAGCATACTGGGGTCACACCTCGTAGCATACTGGGGGTCACACCTCGTAGCATACTGGGGGTCACACCTCGTAGCATACTGGGGGTCACACCTCGTAGCATACCGGGGGTCACACCTCGTAGCATACCGGGGGTCACACCTCGTAGCATACTGGGGGTCACACCTCGTAGCATACTGGCGTCACACCTCGTAGCATACTGGCGTCACACTTCGTAGCATGCTGGCGTCACACCTCGTAGCATACTGGCGTCACACTTCGTAGCATACTGGCGTCACACCTCGTAGCATACTGGGGGTCGCACCTCGTAGCATACTGGAGTCACACCTCATAGCATACTGGCGTCACACCTCGTAGCATACTGGCGTCACACCTCGTAGCATGCTGGCGTCACACCTCGTAGCATACTGGCGTCACACCTCGTAGCATACTGGCGTCACACCTCGTAGCAAACTGGGGGTCACACCTCGTAGCATACTGGGGGTCACACCTCGTTGCATACTGGGGGTCACACCTCGTAGCATACTGGGGGTCACACCTCGTAGCATACTGGCGTCACACCTCGTAGCATACTAGCGTCACACCTCGTAGCATACTGGGGGTCGCACCTCGTAGCATACTAGCGTCACACCTCGTAGCATACTGGCGTCACACCTCGTAGCATACTGGCGTCACACCTCGTAGCAAACTGGGGGTCACACCTCGTAGCATACTGGGGGTCGCACCTCGTAGCATACTGGCGTCACACCTCGTAGCATACTGGCGCCACACCTCGTAGCATACTGGGAGGTCACACCTCGTAGCATACTGGGAGGTCACACCTCGTAGCATACTGGGGGTCACACCTCGTAGCATACTGGGGGTCACACCTCGTAGCATACTGGGGGTCACACCTCGTAGCATACTGGGGGTCACACCTCGTAGCGTACTGGGGGTCACACCTCGTAGCATACTGGGGGTCACACCTCGTAGCATACTGGGGGTCACACCTCGTAGCATACTGGGGGTCACACCTCGTAGTGTACTGGGGGTCACACCTCGTAACATAATGACGCAGATAGGGACAGGTTGTTTGAGAGTCGGAGTTGTACGGAAATGGTTAAGACAGGCTCCATACACAGTTTTAAGAGCAGGTACAATATAGCCCACGAGGCTAAGAGGAGTGAATCTGGAGAATGGCAAGTTAAAAGATAGGGCCAGGAGCTAAGACTCAACCCCCGCAACCACAATTAGGTGAGTATTATACAGTTTGATACAAAAGTTAACGTTATAGTGATGGTACAAGGTTAATATTAACATATACAAAAGTTAACGTGATAGTGATGGTACAAGGTTAATATTAACATATACAAAAGTTAACGTGATAGTGATGGTACAAGGTTAATATTAACATATACAAAATGCTAAAAGCTTGAGATGCATAACAAATACACAGGCGAATTTTGTTAAGACAAAATTCGCCTGTGTTAAAAAGTGGATGCAGCTCCTTAGAGCTCATGTGTTGTGTGAGGACGGTGACGGCAAGGCCAAGTGCAACACCAATTCGTATGTTAAAAATGGTATAAAATACTGATAAGTTGATGAGTAAGACACATGTGCAACAGTTTGGTATTTTTATTGCTGAAACGTTTCGCCTACACAGTAGGCTTCTTCAGTCTAATGCTGTTGCAGATGTGTCTTACTCATCAACACCTGTGCGAACAGCTTGAGGGTTGAGGCGTGTTCCTAGAGAGGAATTGGGAAATGGCTAACAAAAAAAATCCCGTGCATAAGGAACTCTCACTGCTAAGAGACAACTTCTGTTCTTCCCTCCACACACTTAGTACTGTTGATGCTATGTTCTCCACTGCCAGGCTATCCCAGTGCGACTTTGTAGTTGTTAGTGGAAATTGGTCTGGTTGAGGTGCTTGATAGAGCATGCCATTACATGGCTCTATTAATGAATCTCGAGTTTTCTGGGAGAATCGCTGCTACAGGTCCACCGGACGTCATCCACGAAGACAGGAATGTTCGGTCTTAACAAATATGTTAAGCCGTGTAGACTTGAGCACTTTGTGAGATAAGGTACAAGGCATCAGGGGCGTCTTGTGTCAGTGGCATTAGTTCCTTGAAGGATTTTAATTAAGCATGATGCTGTCAGTGGGCCGATGGTAGGTATAATGTTTGTCAGGAAATAGGGTAGAGTTACTTGGCGCGGGTCTTGGTCATATGCTGACCCACAGCTGGAGCTTTTGGTTATCTGACCGAGGACTTCCGCTGGCTTACCGGTCCACTTCTTTAAAAATCATAGTGACAGAAAAGTTCAGTGGGCCGTGGTCAGTGCACTTTGCGGTATATACTCTCTGCATCTGCTGTTTGTATGCAGCTAGTTATGGATTAAGGATGAGTCCTATGACCGATCCCTGATCGGCCATAGGACTCATCCTTAATCCATAACTCACTTGATCAGGATCTGCTAGATGGCATTCCTTCGTGCCTGCTAGTGTGCTGTCATCCAGGAAGCAGATGTTCACTGGTCAGTCTGGTAACTGTTATGAAAAAGAGAAATGGGGCAAGAGGGTCTCCTTGCTGGACACTTTCCATAAAGAGATTTATACTTCCCAAACAGGAGCATCGAATCCTTGTTCTGTCTAGGTGAACCAAAATGAAAAAACTCCAAAATAGACCCACATCACTACACTACCACCACCCACCACCACCACCAGCAGCAGCAGCACCACCACCACCACCACCACCACCACCACCAGCCGCCGCTGCCGCCGCAGCAGCAGCAGCACCACCACCAGCAGCAGCACTACCACCACCACCAAGCACCAACCACCACCAAGCACCAACCACCACCACCACCCCCGCCACTAAACATCATCAAACATCACAAGTTACCTTATACTTAGCAATACATACTAAGGTTGTGAGCGAGCAAGATGATATGTCTCGTACATTAACAAAGTCTGAACTCCACTGGAACACTCACTTCCCAACATTCAAAGTTTGTATCTAATTATTTTGACGCGTGTTGAAGTTGATGGCTTATTAGTGAGGTTAATTGTTGCTTAATGTTTTTGTTGTTTGTAATTAGTTCTGTTGTCTGTCATCAGTGCTTGCTTCACATCAACCTGGGTGCTTGCTTCACATCAACCTGGTTGCTTGCTTCACATCAGCCTTGGTGCCTGCTTCACATCAACCTGGGTGCTTGCTTCACATCAACCTGGAAGCTTGCTTCACATCAGCCTTGGTGCCTGCTTCACATCAACCTTGGAGCTTGCTTCACATCAACCTGGGAGCTTGCTTCACATCAACCTGGAAGCTTGCTTCACATCAGCCTTGGTGCCTGCTTCACATCAACCTGGGAGCTTGCTTCACATCAACCTGGGTGCTTCTCACCCCCATTCCTTTGTCTCCTTCCCACTCCTACCCCTGTCTATTTTCCTCCATTCTTTCTCCTTTCCTCTCCTCTCCTGGCCTTCTCCTGATTTGCTCCTTTCCTTCAGGCCACTTTTTTGTCTCTCCTACCTTCTTTGCACCTCTGTTCTCTCTCCCCCGCCTCCCTTTCTGTTCCATATACTATTTTCTCTGTTCCCTTTTTCCTCTTACCTCTCCTCTCCCTTTTTCCTCTTACCTCTCCTCTCCCTTTTTCCTCTTACCTCTCCTCTCCCTTTTTCCTCTTACCTCTCCTCTCCCTTTTCAGTCTTCCTTCTTTCTCCCTACTATTCCCGTCCCTCCTTTTCTTTCCTCGTCTTCCTTCTCATTCTTCCCCTTCTTCCTCTTTCCTCGCCGATTTCTTCCTTTCTCTTCCCTCTCTCCTTCGTCTCCTGCCTGGCAAGTAGTTGCCAGGGCGCCTGCCTCACCATCAGTCCACCTACAAGAGCACTGATGTATACTCGACACATTCAATTACGCCACCCTGCTGCCTGCCTGCCTGCCTGCCTGCCTGCCTGCCTGCCTGCCTGCCTGCCTGCCTGCCTGCCTGCCTGCCTGGCGTTTCTGTGACGCAATTGAAACAGGGGAAGAAAATGACGCAGTTGACGCAGGTAAAGTAGATAGTGAGTGGGTGGTGGAGAGTGGGAGTATATGAGAATGCTAAGGTAGTACACGGTCGTATATTAAGCTTCTCTGAGTGCAATGAACAAACGAATCTGGGATTTAAGAGGAAGAGAATATGCATGTTTTGAAATTAACAGTAGTGCTGTTACTGTTGGTAATGCTATGTTACTGCCATTACTGCTTTTTATACACAGTTGAATTTCCGGGCTAAGAGCTGTTATCCTACCTCAGCTCACTTCACAGCCCAGGTACACTACCACCCTCTGGAATGAGACCCCCACAACAGTCAATTAACACCCAGGTACCTACTTACTGCAGGGTGAAGAAGTGGCAGAAGGTGTAAGGAAAGATGTTTGAGTTTTCACCCACAGCTCACCAGTGTGTGAGCTGAGGACGCTACCAACTGAGTCGCGGGACACCCACACTGCTAATCATTCTTTTCAGGTTGATTCTCTTGGTGATTTAATAAGACCAATATCATGTAAATGGTGTAGAGAACCCACAAGTGGGCTCAGTGATCAAGTGACTCCTGTGCTAGTGTGTGTGTGTGTGTGTGTGTGTGTGTGTGTGTGTGTGTGTGTGTGTGTGTGTGTACTCACCTAGTTGTACTCACCTAGTTGAGGTTGCGGGGGTCGAGTCCGAGCTCCTGGCCCCGCCTCTTCACTGATCGCTACTAGGTCACTCTCCCTGAACCGTGAGCTTTATCATACCTCTGCTTAAAGCTATGTATGGATCCTGCCTCCACTACATCGCTTCCCAAACTATTCCACTTACTGACTACTCTGTGGCTGAAGAAATACTTCCTAACATCCCTGTGATTCATCTGTGTCTTCAGCTTCCAACTGTGTCCCCTTGTTACTGTGTCCAATCTCTGGAACATCCTGTCTTTGTCCACCTTGTCAATTCCTCTCAGTATTTTGTATGTCGTTATCATGTCCCCCCTATCTCTCCTGTCCTCCAGTGTCGTCAGGTTGATTTCCTTTAACCTCTCCTCGTAGGACATACCTCTTAGCTCTGGGACTAGTCTTGTTGCAAACCTTTGCACTTTCTCTAGTTTCTTTACGTGCTTGGCTAGGTGTGGGTTCCAAACTGGTGCCGCATACTCCAATATGGGCCTAACGTACACGGTGTACAGGGTCCTGAATGATTCCTTATTAAGATGTCGGAATGCTGTTCTGAGGTTTGCTAGGCGCCCATATGCTGCAGCAGTTATTTGGTTGATGTGCGCTTCAGGAGATGTGCCTGGTGTTATACTCACCCCAAGATCTTTTTCCTTGAGTGAGGTTTGTAGTCTCTGGCCCCCTAGACTGTACTCCGTCTGCGGTCTTCTTTGCCCTTCCCCAATCTTCATGACTTTGCACTTGGTGGGATTGAACTCCAGGAGCCAATTGCTGGACCAGGTCTGCAGCCTGTCCAAATCCCTTTGTAGTTCTGCCTGGTCTTCGATCGAGTGAATTCTTCTCATCAACTTCACGTCATCTGCAAACAGGGACACCTCAGAATCTATTCCTTCCGTCATGTCGTTCACAAATACCAGAAACAGCACTGGTCCTAGGACTGACCCCTGTGGGACCCCGCTGGTCACAGGTGCCCACTCTGACACCTCGCCACGTACCATGACTCGCTGCTGTCTTCCTGACAAGTATTCTCTGCTCCATTGTAGTGCCTTCCCTGTTATCCCTGCTTGGTCCTCCAGTTTTTGCACCAATCTCTTGTGTGGGACTGTGTCAAACGCCTTCTTGCAGTCCAAGAAAATGCAATCCACCCACCCCTCTCTCTCTCTTGTCTTTCTGCTGTCACCATGTCATAGAACTCCAGTAGGTTTGTGACACAGGATTTCCCGTCCCTGAAACCATGTTGGCTGCTGTTGATGAGATCGTTCCTTTCTAGGTGTTCCACCACTCTTCTGATAATCTTCTCCATGATTTTGCATACTATACATGTCAGTGACACTGGTCTGTAGTTTAATGCTTCATGTCTGTCTCCTTTTTTAAAGATTGGGACTACATTTGCTGTCTTCCATGCCTCAGGCAATCTCCCTGTTTCGATAGATGTATTGAATATTGTTGTTAGGGGTACACATAGCGCCTCTGCTCCCTCTCTCAATACCCATGGGGAGATGTTATCTGGCCCCATTGCCTTTGAGGTATCTAGCTCACTCAGAAGCCTCTTCACTTCTTCCTCGGTTGTGTGCACTGTGTCCAGCACATGGTGGTGTGCCCCACCTCTCTGTCTTTCTGGAGCTCCTTCTGTCTCCTCTGTGAACACTTCTTTGAATCTCTTGTTGAGTTCCTCACATACTTCACGGTCATTTCTTGTTGTCTCTCCTCCTTCCTTCCTTAGCCTGATTACCTGGTCCTTGACTGTTGTTTTCCTCCTGATGTGGCTGTACAACAGTTTCGGGTCAGATTTGGCTTTTGCTGCTATGTCGTTTTCATATTGTCTTTGGGCCTCCCTTCTTATCTGTGCATATTCGTTTCTGGCTCTACGACTGCTCTCCTTATTCTCCTGGGTCCTTTGCCTTCTATATTTCTTCCATTCCCTAGCACACTTGGTTTTTGCCTCCCTGCACCTTTGGGTAAACCATGGGCTCATCCTGGCTTTTTCATTATTCCTGTTACCCTTGGGTACAAACCTCTCCTCAGCCTCCTTGCATTTTGTTGCTACATATTCCATCATCTCATTAACTGGCTTCCCTGCCAGTTCTCTGTCCCACTGAACCCCGTTCAGGAAGTTCCTCATTCCTGTGTAGTCCCCTTTCTTGTAGTTTGGCTTCATTCATCCTGGCCTTCCTGTTTCTCCCTCCACTTGTAGCTCTACTGTGTATTCGAAGCTTAAAACCACATGGTCACTGGCCCCAAGGGGTCTTTCATATGTGATGTCCTCGATATCTGCACTACTCAAGGTGAATACTAAGTCCAGCCTTGCTGGTTCATCCTCTCCTCTCTCTCTTGTAGTGTCCCTTACGTGTTGGCACATGAAGTTTTCCAGTACCACCTCCATCATCTTAGCCCTCCATGTATCTTGGCCCCCATGTGGGTCCAAGTTCTCCCAATCGATCTCCTTGTGGTTAAAGTCACCCATGATCAGGAGCTTTGCCCTGCATGCATGAGCTCTTCTGGCCACTCTAGCCAGTGTGTCAACCATCGCTCTATTGCTCTCGTCGTACTCTTGCCTTGGCCTCCTGCTGTTCTGTGGTGGGTTATACATCACTGCTATTACCACCTTGGGACCTCCAGAGTGAAGCGTTCCCGCTATGTAATCACTTTCTTCTCCGCTGTCTCCTCTCTCCAGCTCATCAAAATTCCAGCTATTTTTGATCAGCAATGCCACTCCTCCACCCCCCCTGTTCCCTCTGTCTTTCCTCAGGATTTGGTATCCCGTTGGAAAGATGGCATCTGTTATCATACCTGTAAGCTTGGTTTCTGTGAGAGCTATGATGTCCGGTGATGCTTCTTTGACTCTTTCATGCCACTCCTCCCACTTATTTGTTATTCCATCAGCGTTTGTGTACCATACCTTCAGTTTCCTTTCCAACACTGTGGTTTGGGGGCCTGTGAGGGTGGGAGACCTGGTGGCATACTGTGGGATTCTATAGCTCGGTGTTGGGTGGAGGCTGTGGGTATGGATTGTAGTGTGTGTTGGGATGGTGTGATAGGTTGTATGGTTCTGAGAATAGTTGTGTGTGTGCTTGCCCTTGCTGTTCTGTTCTGCTCTGACTGACCTCTGCTGGTTCCATCCTTGTCTCTTTTCCTAGCTCCTTTCGCTTTTTTGTCCTCTCCCTCAGCTGCTGTCATTCCGATTTTGTTCTGTCTCTGTCTAGGAACATCCTCTTGTACTCTTCCCAGTATTTCAATCGTGGTTTCTCTTGGAGGATCCTGTTCCGCACTGTTTCCGTCCTGAGAATCAGCTTGATTGGTCAGTTTCTCCCCTTCGAGTACCCCCGTATTCTCTGAAAATTTACAATCTCGTCCATCTCTTCACCTATTTCCGTGATGATTTTCTCAATCTCCTTTCTTTCTTCCTGCTGCTTTTCAGTGTGTGTCCTTTCCTCTCTCTCCTGAAGCCCATGGATAAACACTGATTTTGCCCTTTCCTCCTCCCATTGCCTCACCCTCTGTGACTGGATCCTGCCTGTATGTGGTCAGTTTCTCCCTTGATTTTTCCAGTGGCTCTTGATAGCATGGTTGTGCCTCAGCATTCGACCTATCACCCTCTCCATCTGCAACCAGCTGTTCTTCCCTTTCACTCCTTGGTCCTCCTTGGCAGGCTGATATGACCTTAGCATAATTCATAATTCCTTCCTTCCTGTTCGGCCTCACAGCTTCATATGCTGTGTCTTCTCTGGTCACTGCCCCTGTAACTCGCTTCAGCCTATTTATCTCAACTTCTAGGACCCTTATCTTGGTTACTGCAGTTTCGACTTGTGCCTCCCAATTCTTTGTCTCCTTCTCCAACCTCTTTTCCAATTTCACAGAGAGCTCTTTCTCCATTTTTTCAGAAAGCTCTCCTAATTTTCTTTCCCACTCTTGTTCCATTCTTTTCCACTGCTCCTCCATCCACTCCTCCCTACCAGAACCATTCTCATCTGATCCTTGGTTCCTGCGAGTCCCCACCATTTTTTTTTTGTGAGAGAAGAGAGAAGGGAAAGGTAGAAGGAGAGAGAGAGGGGAAGAGTGAGAAGGAAGAAAGTGTGAGAGGGGGAAAGAGAGAGAAGGGAAGGGAAGGAGAGGGGGAGAGTGAGAAGGGAAAAATGGAGAAGAGATGGAGAGAGAGAGAGAGAGAGAGAGAGAGAGAGAGAGAGAGGGAGAGAGAGTGAAGGGAAGGGTAGGAGAGGGAGAGAGTTAGAAGGGAAAATGGGGAAGAGAGAGAGCAAGAGAGAGAGGGAGAGAGGGAGAGAGAGAGAGGGAGAGAGAGAGAGAGAGAGAGAGGGAGAGAGAGGGCAAAGAGAGGGGGGGAGAGAGGGGGAGAAGGGGGAAAGAGGGGGGAGATGGAAGAGCGAGAGGGGAGAGAGAGGCTAGGGGGAGAGGGAGGGGAGAGAGATGGGGAAAGGGAGAGGGGAGAGATAATGGGAGGAGAGAGATGTTAGAGGGGGAGAGATGTTAGAGGGGGGAGGTGTTAGAGGTAAGAGATGTTAAAGGGGAGAGATGGGAGAGGGAAGAGAGAGAGAGAGAGATAGGTAGAGAGAGAGATATAGGTAAAGAGTGAGAAAGGTAGAGATAGGTCTCTACCTAGGATAGAAAGAGAGGGGGAGAGGAGTGAGGTTCAGATGGTCAGTTCACAGGACGGTGTGAAATCCTGTGTGTGTGTGTGTTTGCGTGTGTACTACAGCTTACAAGTGCTTGTTCCTGTGTGTGTGTGTGTGTACTCACCTAATTGTACTCACCTAATTGTGGTTGCAGGGGCCGAGACTCAGCTCCTGGCCCCGCCTCTTCACTGATCGCTACTGGATCCTCTCTCTGCTTCCTGAGCTTTGTCATACCTCTTCTTAAAACTATGTATGGTTCCTGCCTCCACTACTTCACTTGCTAGGCTATTCCACTTGCTGACAACTCTATGACTGAAGAAATACTTCCTAACGTCCCTGTGACTCGTCTGAGTCTTCAGCTTCCAGTTGTGACCCCTTGTCCCTGTGTCCCCTCTCTGGAACATCCTATCTCTGTCCACCTTGTCTATTCCCCGCAGTATCTTGTATGTCGTTATCATGTCTCCCCTGACCCTTCTGTCCTCCAGTGTCGTCAGTCCGATTTCCCTTAACCTTTCCTCGTACGACATTCCCTTGAGCTCTGGGACTAGCCTTGTTGCAAACCTTTGTACTTTCTCTAACTTCTTGACGTGCTTGACCAGGTGTGGGTTCCAGACTGGTGCTGCATACTCCAGTATGGGCCTAACATACACAGTGTACAGTGTCTTGAACGATTCCTTATTAAGGTATCAGAACGCTATTCTCAGGTTTGCCAGGCGCCCGTATGCTGCAGCAGTTATTTGGTTGATGTGTGCCTCCGGTGATGTGCTCGGTGTTATGGTCACCCCAAGGTCTTTCTCCCTGAGTGAGGTCTGTAGTCTTTGTCCACCTAGCCTATACTCTGTCTGCGGTCTTCTTTGCCCCTCCCCAATCTTCATGACTTTGCATTTGGCTGGATTGAATTCGAGAAGCCAGTTGCTGGACCACATGTCCAGCCTGTCCAGGTCTCTTTGCAGTCCTGCCTCATCCTCGTCCGATTTAATTCTTCTCATCAACTTCACGTCATCTGCGAACAGGGACACTTCAGAGTCTATTCCTTCCATCATGTCGTTCACATATATCAAAAATAGCACTGGTCCTAGAACTGACCCCTGTGGGACCCCGCTCGTAACAGGCGCCCACTGTGATACCTCTTCACGTACCATGACTCGTTTCTGCCTCCCTGTCAGGTATTCCCTTATCCATTGCAGTGCCCTCCCTTTTACGTGCGCCTGATCCTCCAGCTTCTGCATTAATCTCTTGTGGGGAACTGTGTCAAAGGCCTTCCTGCAGTCTAGGAAAACGCAATCTACCCACCCCTCTCTCTCGTGTCTTACTTCTGTTACCTTGTCATAAAACTCCAGGAGGTTTGTGATACAAGATTTGCCTTCCATGAACCCATGCTGGTTTTCATTTATAATCTTGTTCCTTTCCAGGTGTTCGACCACTCTCCTCCTGATAATCTTCTCCATGACTTTGCACATAATACATGTCAGAGACACAGGTCTGTAGTTTAGTGCCTCGTTTCTGTTTCCTTTCTTAAATATGGGGACTACATTAGCTGTCTTCCATTTCTCAGGTAGTTGCCCAGTTTCAAGGGATGTGTTGAAGATTGTGGTTAGAGGCACGCACAGCATCTCTGCTCCTTCTCTAAGGACCCATGGGGAGATGTCCGGTCCCATCGCCTTTGAGGTGTCAAGGTCACTTAAGAGCTTCTTCACCTCCTCCTCAGTTGTTCGTATGTCATCCAACACTTGTTGGTATATTCCCTCTTGATGTTCCCTTCTGTGCTGTCTTCCCACAGCCCTTCCTGTCTCTACTGTAAAAACTTCCTTAAATCTCCTGTTCAGCTCCTCACATACCTCCTGATTATTTCTTGTGAGTTCTCCACCTTCTGTCCTTAGTCTGATCACCTGGTCTTTGACTGTTGTCTTCCTCCTGATGTGGCTATACAACAGTTTCGGGTCAGTCTTGATTCTCGATGCTATGTCATTTTCATACTGTCGCTGGGCCTCCCTCCTTACCTGTGCGTACTCATTCCTGGCTCTGCGACTGATCTCCCTATTTTCGTGTGTTCTCTGCCTTCTGTACTTTTTCCATTCTCTATTGCATTTTGTTTTTGCCTCCTTACACCGTCGGGTAAACCAGGGGCTCGTTCTGGTCTTCCCGTTGTTACTGTTGCCCTTGGGAATAAACCTTTCCACTGCCTCCTTGCATTTTGTTGTTACATATTCCATCATTTCATTTACAGGCTTTCCTGCCAGTTCTCTGTCCCACTGGACCTCCCGCAGGAAGTTCTTCAACCCTATGTAGTCCCCTCTTTTATAGTCAGGCTTTTCCCATTCAACTCCTGTTATTCTCTCCACTTGCAGCTCTACTATGTATTCAAAGCACAGAACCACGTGGTCGCTAGCTCCTAGGGGACTCTCATACTTGATGTCCTCAATATCTGAGCTGCCCAGGGTGAACACAAGGTCCAATCTTGCTGGTTCATCCTCCCCTCTCACTCTGGTAGTGTCCTTAACATGTTGGTGCATGAGGTTTTCCAGCACCACGTCCAACATCCTGGCTCTCCATGTTTTGGGACCCCCATGTGGCTCCAGGTTTTCCCAGTCAATCTCCCTGTGGTTGAAATCCCCCATAACCAGCAACTTTGCTCTGCTGGAGTGAGCTCTTCTTGCCACCTCAGCAAGTGTGTCCACCATTGCTCTGTTGCTCTCTTCATATTCCTCTCTTGGCCTCCTGCAGTTCTGTGGTGGATTATACATCACTGCAATGACCACTTTGTGTTCCCCAGACTGAAGTGTACCTGCTATGTAGTCTCTTTCTCCTGTCTCATCTATTCCTTCCATTTTCTCGAATTTCCATCTGTTTTTTACGAGCAGAGCAACCCCACCTCCCCCCCTGCCCCTTCTATCTTTCCTCATGATCTGGTATCCTGGTGGGAAGATTGCATCTGTTATTGTCTCCATGAGTTTTGTTTCTGTAACTGCTATGATGTCTGGGGACTTCTCATTGATTCTTGCCATTCCTCATGTTTATTCGTTAATCCATCTGCATTTGTGTACCAAACCTTCAACTTCTGTTCTAATACTGTAACTGTGGTGCGGGGGGTGGAAACAGAGGGATCGGTGTGTGATGGTTGGTTTGGATTGTTCAGTTGCCTTGGGGGTGTCGTGGCTGGAGTCCTTCTGCAGGTGTTTCTGGGGGGTGCGCTTGTCCTTCCATTTGATCCTGGATTATTCTGCTCTTCTTTTTCATTTCCTCCCATTTCTCCTTTCGTTTTTGAACTCTCTCTTTCATTGTCTTCCTTTCGTCCTGTGTTCTGTCTCGATCGAGGTACACACTCCGGAACTCCTGCTTGCCTCTCAGCCGTGCTTTCTCCTGCAGGATCATGGTTCGGGTTGATTCTGTCTTGAAAATTACTTTGAGAGGCCGATTCCTTTTCTTTGTGAACCACCCAATTCTCCGAAAAATTGCCACCTGGGTCATGTCCCCCTCGCCTATCACCTTCATGATATCTTCAATCGCTTTTCTCTCCTCCTGCTTTCTTTCATCATAAGTTTCCCCTTTAGCTTCGTCTAGCCCATAGACAAACACGGATCTTTCCCTTTCCACCTCCCACTCTGACTCCCATTGCATCCTCTGATGTGTTTTAGTTCCTTCCCGTGGAGTGTGTAAGTGTATGTGTGTGTATGTGTATGTGTGTGTGTATGTGTGTGTGTGTGTGTGTGTGTGTGTGTGTGTGTGTTTGTGTGTGTGTGTACTCATTTGTACTCACCTATTTGTGGTTGCAGGGGTCGAGTCACAGTTCCTGGCCCCGCCTCTTCGCTGATTGCTACTAGGTCCTCTCTCTCCCTGCCCCATGAGCTCTATCATACCTCGCCTTAAAACTATGTATGGTTCCTGCTTCCACTACATCCCTTTCTAGGCTATTCCATGGCCTGACTACTCTATGACTGAAGAAATACTTCCTAACATCCCTTTGATTCATCTGAGTCTTCAACTTCCAATTGTGACCTCTTGTGTCTGTGTCCCATCTCTGGAACATCCCGTCTTTGTCCACCTTGTCTATTCCGCACAGTATTTTATATGTCGTTATCATGTCTCCCCTGACCCTCCTGTCCTCCAGTGTCGTCAGGCCGATTTCCCTCAACCTTTCTTCGTAGGACAATCCCCGTAGCTCTGGGACTAGTCTTGTTGCAAACCTTTGCACTTTCTCTAATTTCTTGACGTGCTTGACTAGGTGTGGATTCCAAACTGGTGCTGCATACTCCAGTATGGGCCTGACGTAGATGGTATACAGAGTCTTAAACGAATCCTTACTGAGGTATCGGAACGCTATCCGTAGGTTTGCCAGGCGCCCGTATGCTGCAGCAGTTATCTGATTGATGTGTGCCTCAGGAGATATGCTCGGTGTTATACTCACCCCCAGATCTTTTTCCTTGAGTGAGGTTTGCAGTCTTTGGCCATCTAAACTATATTGTGTCTGCGGTCTTCTTTGCCCTTCCCCAATCTTCATGACTTTGCATTTGGCAGGGTTAAATTCAAGGAACCAGTTGCTGGACCAGGCTTGTAGCCTGTCCAGGTCTCTTTGTAGTCCTGCCTGATCCTCGTCCGATTTGATTCTTCTCATTAACTTCGCATCATCTGCAAACAAGGACACTTCTGAGTCTATCCCTTCCGTTATGTCGTTCACATATACCAAGAACAGAACGGGTCCTAGGACTGACCCCTGTGGAACCCCGCTTGTCACAGGTGCCCACTCTGACACCTCGTCGCGTACCATGACTCGTAGCTAGGCTGTAAAATTTAGCTTGTCCCAGCTTAAGTGTCTGACGTTATCCCTCACTACCGCTTTACTCCTTGCACTCTCGTCTATGCTATTTCTACTCTAATTCTGGTAATGGCTTGCAGGAGTGAGTGACCAGTATCTAACAGTGATGCAGGACCAGACTCAACCTTGCAAAATGCAACCTCAACAGGTGAGCAATACTTGCGCTGGCAGCGGTGTGATGACAAGTTGCCAGAAGCTGATGACGTAGTCGTCCTACAAAGGCCTTCTCTCACTATTTTGTAACTCCTTCACCCGTGATGTTTATAGCCATATATGCTCATGCATCCCGCGTTCCTCAAGTGATTTCACTTTTCACTTATTACAGAATACACTTCACATTCGGTGTTACACTTTATATGTATAATGGCATACAAACTGTTGTGACGTCACTGCTTCAGCAGGCCTACTGCCACCTTCCCTTGTATGTTTTATTTTTTTTTATTTTTATTTTTTTTTATTTTTTTTTTTTTTTTTTTTTGTGTGTGTGTGTGTGTGTGTGTGTGTGTGTGTGTGTGTGTGTGTGTGTGTGTGTGTGTGTGTGTGTGTGTGTGGGAGTAATTTGCACTACAGCTAGTCTCTGGGCACTCTTGAACACTGCTGGAGTGTCCACTTACCCAGGATTAGAGATAGTCAGTATAACTCATGTCAAGATATTAATAAAAATAAGATACCAGACATTCAAAACATATCCTACCTGGAGGGTATTCCGGGGATCAACGCCCCCGCGGCCCGGTCCATGACCAGGCGTCCCGGTGGATCAGGGCCTACTCAAATAGGCTGTTACTGCTGGCCGCACGTAGTCCAACATACGAACCACAGCCCGGCTGATCCGGCACTGACTTTAGGTATCTGTCCAGCTCCCTCTTGAAGACAACCAGGGGTCTATTGGTAATGCCCTTTATGGCTGGTGGGAGGCTGTTGAACAGTCTTGGGCCCCAGACACATAGTGTTTTATCTTAGTGTACTGATGGCGCCCCTACTTTTCACCGGGGGTATGTTGCATCGCCTGCCAAGTCTTTTGCTTTCATAGGAAGTGATTTCTGTGTGCAGATTAGGGACCAGTTCCTCTAGGATTTTCCAGGTGTAGATTATGATGTATCTCTCTTGCCTGCAGTCCAGTGAGTACAAGTCAAGTGCTTCCTGGAGTTCCCAGTAGTTAAGGTGTTTGACGCAACTTACATGTGCAGTAAAGGTTCTCTGTACATTCTCTATATCTGCAGTTTAAGCTACCTTGAATGGATATGTTAATGTACCGCAGTATTCCAGCCATTAGAGAACAAGTGATTTAAAAAGGATCATCACTGGCTTGGCATCTCTTGTTTTAAATATTCTCATTATCCATCCTATCATTTTCCTCGCAGATGTGATAGTGGCACTGTTGTGATCCTTGAAGGTGAGATCCTCAGACATTACCACACCCAGGTCCTTCACATTACTTTTCCACTCCATTGTATGATTATAATTTAGTATACTCAGTTCTAGCTATTATTGTTCTACGTTTCCCATTGGAAAACTTGGTTTATATCTTCTAGGAGATTTACCGTGTCCTACATGGATGGCACTCATCCTAAGTTTTCTTGCTACAGATGTACTTCTGGCAACCCTCTTTTTTTTCAGAGGCTAGTTCCTCTGTCTTTTGTACATATAGTTTTGCGCTGCCTCCCATGGGATGGATGTATGACGTATTATAAACTAGTCGAATAATTAAAATTTCACCCAGCTCTGAGAAGGAACCCATAATGGAATATTACTTTTGCTGACGTCGCCCCCCGTCCTCGGTTACACTGTCTAAATTCAGAGACATTCGTCATTAGGGATTACGTTGGTGTTTAGGCCTTTAGGACTTTTCGATCGTCCCCAGTCGAGAGAGAGTCTTGAAGTATTGTTGCCTCCCGTTTCCGTTATTTTGTTCACTCCCATGGCGTGATCCTCCCGCGTACATGATAATTACTGAGATTGGCAGTTAGTCGTTGTCACCACTGATTACTCCTCTTTAATCTCTGTGTTCGAACTCTGGTAACATCCTATAATTCACCCTCTCGTATCTTTACATTCACCCTCCTTGGGAGGGCCTGGTAATTCAGGCTTACCTCTCTACTTCCTGCATGAAGCCTCGCATTTCTGCTACCACCTCGCGCACGCGCGCTCTCTTGAACTCTTTCAATCACATTCGCATGCTAAGGCTGTAAGTACCAATGGTTCCAAATTCCCAGTTGGGGTAGGGTACGCGGCCTTTTTTTTTCGGATAGAGTAATTCAAGGTCATGTACCCGAGTCTGCCAGTATTTACACGGTAGAGTTTTATACACTTCTCATTCATTATTGTATCAGATTAACAAACGCTTCACAAGTTCATTTTCCAGTTTTATTATGCATTCCCATATCCATTAGCTATCCAGATAGTTGTTTCTTTACATCCCTTTATGCTTCACATAAGTCGTTGTGTCTCATTTCCAACAAATACAAAAAGAGTAATCTTTTGCTGCGTCTCTGGACGTTCTGATATTTGGAATAATTAACAAGCAGCCTAGCAGTCTCCCTCAGCCGGGTATCTTTTACTGACTATTTTCAAGTGGCCGACAAGCTGTTTGTTAACAAGGCACAGTTGTGTTCTGACCATCTTCCTTCTATCGCTGTAACTATGGGAAACCCTGTACATGAATGGTATACAATACCGAGGTACTGAGTTCCTTAACCAAGGCTGATTGATGCATCTTATGAACACTGATGTATTCTTGGTTGATGACTTTTATGAGCATGGTGGTACTGAGTCCCGCCTTGCATTTTCAAAGCATTTGCGTCTTGGTCAAGCTGCAAGTCTACATACGTCGTGGGTGAGTGATGTTCAAGCAGAGATGTTTTGTAATCTTCTTGATTGTAGATTACATTTAGACATTAGAGGCCGTATGATTGTTCAAGACTCGCAAGAAGTGTCCTCATTTTTGGCTTTTAATTCCTTTAACCTACTTGTTTGCTTTGAAAAAAATGATAGTGTCGGCTCTTTTGTAGTTTCTACGTTTCTATTCTTGAACATCCTCACGCTGAGCTCCCAAACACGAGTCAGTGGTCCATCCTCAGTGCTGCTCCTTACATGAGGTGGAGCTAGTCTTTTATACAGGTGTTGTAATACTTCATCTGAAGGTCTTCGTATACTGCATTCACTGTAGTAAAGGCGTATACTTCATACTAGGTGTATAGCCTATGTCTGAAGTGCATGTGCAAGTTTTCGGGGAAGTCGATGACATTTCTAGCAAGGGAAGTGGATTTACATCGTTTATTGTGTATGGATTTACATCGTTTATTGTGTATGAATTTACATCGTTTATTGTGTATGGATTTACATCATTTATTGTGTATGGATTTAGATAGTTTGTGTATGGATTTACATCGTTTATTGTGTATGCCATGATTTACATTGTTTATTGTGTATGGATTTACATCGTTTATTGTGTATGCGCTTAGGTCATGCACTATAATTCTATAAAGAGGAGTGTCAGTGAGTGCATGTCCTGTTACATAGAAATCTGCCAACCTAAAGCTGGGTGATGTTATCTGGAGCGAGGTTCCCGGTTATGTTATTTTTAAGAAATACTGAAGAAACATCCAACTGTTTCTCTTAGTTTTGTTGTCTCGTAAATCCACTTGCTGCGCATTAGTCTCCAGTTATGACAGTTTCTGAGTTGGCTCTTGTAAAGATGTTTTTTTTCACTGTTGTGGAAAATTGCATTTATCTGTATGTATAATTATGTACATAACAGTAAATGAACATAGATAATTATTATTTATCAGTTAGACAAGTAGGAATTTGGGACACCTAGGTCGCAAAAATGTCCCCCTTCGATACCTACCACTGTCATATCCACAAGTTGCTCTGGACTTATTAATTACCGATGAAATATGTATAACCAGGAATACTGGTAAATATATAAATTTTGTGGACTGTATATTAAAAATAATAAATGGTTATATATATATATAACAGAAGGAAAATATATCTTAATATCACTCGCCAATTTGACTGGAGATTAATGTGTATCATACTCAGAAAACCTCACTCTAACTAAATCTATGAAAATAATGCTGGCCAGAATTGTACTCAAATCTAGAGAGCTTATCTGAGGTTCCTAGAGCTATCTTGTCCAGTCGTCTGATATCTCAAGTTATGCAGGAATGCACATCCACCAATTTCGCCTCCTATTTGAGAGATGTCAACACAATTTTAACCTCTAGAGCACGAAAAATTCTTCCCCATTCACCAACGTCAATTACAAGTGAGAGTCTTGTGCTATTTTTAATTTGTATTTTTATATTAGTTTATACCTAGTTGTACTTTAGCTCATTCCAGCACAACACACAGACAACACCAACTCCATTATGTGTATTAGTGACTATACTCTTCATGACCAAAATGCTATAGCTATATACTTGTCCAAACTTCCCACCACTACAGATATCAGTACTAAAACTCAACCCACAACTCAGGATATAAATAACCATAATATAAACCTAGAAGATGATTGATCACGTTGACCCTGATCTAAACCTCCATAATCTGACACACAATCAAAACCTATTGGAAAGTAACTGCCTTTACCACACAGCATCACAAGCCAGCACTATCCTAAACAATGCTAAAAGTCTATTAGTACTTAACTACAACATCAGGTCCTTAAGCAAACACTATGATGACCTCCTGGCACTCCTTGAATCACTAAAGACACCCTTCTCCTGCATTATTCTTACTGAGACCTGGCTTAAGCAGGACATAATAGATATCTACCCTCTACCAGGATACACAGCAATCCACAACTGCAGACCATACCAAGTTGGGGGTGGTATTGCAATCTATTACTCTAACCAATTATCTTGTATTAGCACCACTTGCTTTAGTGATGAATATGGAGAATACATTTTTGCTAATTTTACTGTAAAAAACCTTAAAACGCCTATAACAATCGGTGCCATTTACCGGATAACCCACACAAACATCCCAAATTTCAGTGAGAAACTAAAGGCACTAATAACAAACAGACAAATGAATAAGCACCACCTTCTCTTAGCTGGAGACTTCAACATCAACCTTGGCCTACTAGATGATCAGCCTGTAACTGATTTCATCAACAATATGAACAACACACTTCTCATACCAACAATAACTAAACCAACCAGGCTCACTGAAACGAGTGCAACCATAATAGACCACATATGGACCAATATACTAGCCCCCCTTAAATCAGGGATAATCACAGATAGCACTACAGACCACTACCCTACCTTCCTCCTGACAAACATTAGTAAACCACCACTTGAATACAACAAAGTTTCATTTAGACTCCATGATGAGGCCTCAATAAGGAAGTTCACAGCTGACCTAGACACTGTTGACTGGCCTACAGAATTCTCCAAGGCCAATGGTATTGACGACTGGACAGACATTTTTCTTAACAAATTACTTAGACTATACAACAAACATTGTCCTATAAAAACGAAACAGATCACAAACAAACGGCTTGGTTGCCCATGGCTAACCAGCACCATTCTGAAATCCATTGATAAGAAACACCAATATGAAAAGCAATATAGACAGGGCTTAATACACAAAGATATTCTTAAACACTATTCATCAGTCCTCACCAAAGTAATAAAGAAAGCCAAACAACTATACTACTCCAGTAGATTCACGGACACAAGAGGATATATAAAAAAGACCTGGAAAACACTCTCTCAGATTCTAGGGACCCAAAAATTGAAAAAAACCCAAGAATATTGCCCTAACTAAACCTAATGAAACACCACTGCATCCCACTGACACAGCTAACAAGATAAACGACTTCTTCTCAACCATAGGTTCTAATCTCGCCAATAAAATCCCACGCACCAATGCCCATGCCGGGGACTACCTAGATGGGAATTTCCCAAATTCCTTCTATCTTGCTCCAACTGAGCCCATGGAAGTCACCGAGATTATAAAGTCACTTAAAAATAACTCGGGGAATCTGTCTCATGTCCCACCATTATTGTACAAGAGAGCGGCCCATGTCCTCTCGCATGCTATCTCATTACTTTTTAACAAGTCACTAGAAACTAGCACCTTCCCGAAACTACTCAAGACGGCAAGGGTTACACCAATACATAAAGGTGGTGACCCTACAGATTTAAACAACTATAGGCCAATATCAAACTTACCATTGCTATCCAAAATCTTTGAGAAACTCGTGCACAGGAGACTATATTCATTTATAACGTCACAAAACATACTCAACCCCTGCCAATTTGGATTCAGGAAAAATAAAAGCACTAACGATGCAATCATAAAAATGCTAGATCTGCTTTACACAGCACTGGAAAATAAGGAATATCCACTAGGAATTTTTATTGACCTAAGAAAAGTTTTTGACACAGTACACCACGGCATCCTACTCCACAAACTTGACCATTATGGTATAAGAGGCCATGCGCTTGCATATTTCAAATCTTACCTTACTAATAGGTATCAGTATGTCACCATTAAAGACACAGCATCAACAACACAGCCACTTGATACTGGAGTTCCGCAGGGAAGTGTCCTTGGTCCCCTGCTCTTCCTCATATACATCAATGATCTTCCAAACGTATCTCAACACCTGAACCCCATTCTCTTTGCTGACGACACGACTTATGTCATCTCTCACCCTAATCTTGCCACCCTCAACACCATTGTTAATGAGGAGCTGATCAAAATATCGACTTGGATGACGGCCAATAAACTTACGCTTAACACTGACAAAACCTACTACATTATGTTTGGTAGCAGAGCAGGAGATGCGCAAATTAACATTCAGATCGACAACACTCTAATTGCCAGGCATAATGAGGGCAAATTCCTAGGCCTATACCTCGACAACAACCTGAACTTAAGCACCCATATCCAACACATAACCAAAAAAAGTATCCAAAACGGTTGGGATCCTCTCCAAGATACGATACTACGTGCCGCAAACTGCCCTTCTCACACTATACCATTCACTTATATATCCATACCTCACCTATGCTATATGTGCTTGGGGTTCAACTGCAGCAACACACCTAAAGCCAATAATAACCCAACAAAAAGCCGCAGTAAGAATAATCACTAAATCCCATCCCTGGCAACACCCCCCCCCCACTCTTCATAGATCTAAACTTACTCCCTGTTCAGTACATCCACACTTACTACTGTGCAATCTACATCTACAGGACCTTAAATTCCAATATTAACCTTGACCTAAAACGCTTTCTTGATAGTTGCGACAGAACCCACAGGCACAATACCAGACACAAACATCTCTATGACATTCCCCGTGTCCGACTAAACCTTTACAAAAATTCAATGTATGTCAAAGGCCCTAAAATATGGAACACCCTACCTGAAAATTCTAAAACTGCAGACACATTCATCACCTTCAAAACTACTTTCAGAAAACATCTTATCTCCCTGATACACCCTGTCATCTAATTACACGAATACCACCTGGTGGTTCACACTTACACTCACCCATTTGACCATAAACAGAAATATCAATCTCAATCTCAAAATAATGAATCTTAACTAGTCATAAGTTGGCCTGTGATACTCCAATACTGAAACTATGTATAGTGCCAAAACAAAAGCATTCACATTGCTAAACTCACAAACTAGTATTTAGTCACTTAGCCATAATACCAACTTACCTCATAATTATGTAATATTTTAAACTTAAGATTTAATTTAAGTCTGCCCGAAATGCCTAGCCATGCTAGGTGTTCTAGTGGTACACTCTGTAATTATTATTTTACTACATGTAAACAATACAATAACCAAATTCTGTAAACTCAGCATTGTAAACCTTATAGAGAATAAACTTTGAATTTGAATTTGAACGTTTCTAATACAAAATCAAAACCAAGATGGCGAGTCTCGTCTGCGCAGACGCAGGCTTTCCGTTTTCTATGACAAATATTATTAAATACAGTATGGCCATCTATTTACATATAAATACTGAATTTCTGGAAAATATATACAGTATTTTCCACAACTGTGTCATCGCTGTTGAGGGATCACCAGACGTGTATCCGTCACACCTTGACACCTCTTGGCTAAGGGCCAAGGGCGTTCTCTACACTTAATGTGCCAGGCTGGCACACCTACTGTATGACACCTAGGGCACTTTTTTTGTCAGGCTGCTGGCTTATGCTTGTGAAGCGGGTTTCAGCACAATTACCAAATGCTGTTTCTTCCAAGCAACAATATCTCTTAACTTGTGCAGCTAAGTAGAGGCACATGACTGAGAGGACCCTTGCACCTTTGTGACTCAGAGGTCTATAACACCTTAGGAACTCCCTTATATCATGTTAATATATCTGCATGTGGTACCATCATCAGTTATCCTTTACATGTGTGTGTGTGTGTGTGTGTGTGTGTGTGTGTGTTACCATTTGGTCCTAGGCACATGTCGATTAGACACTAGGCCTGTTGTACTCACCTATTTGTACTCACCTATTTGTGGTTGCAGGGATCGATTCATAGCTCCTGGCCCCGCCTCTTCGCTGATTGCTACTAGGTCCTCTCTCTCCCTGCCCAATGAGCTTTATCATACCTCGCCTTAAAACTATGTATGGTTCCCGCCTCTACGTCACTTTCTAGGCTATTCCATGGCCTGACTACTCTATGACTGAAGAAATACTTCCTAACATCCCTTTGATTCATCTGAGTCTTCAACTTCCAATTGTGACCTCTTGTGTCTGTGTCCCTTCTCTGGAACATCCCGTCTTTGTCCACCTTGTCTATTCTGCGCAGTATTTTATATGTCGTTATCATGTCTCCCCTGACCCTCCTGTCCTCCAGTGTCGTCAGGCCGATTTCCCTCAGTCTTTCTTCGTAGGACAATCCCCGTAGCTCTGGGACTAGTCTTGTTGCAAACCTTTGCACTTTCTCTAATTTCTTGACGTGCTTGACTAGATGTGGATTCCAAACTGGTGCTGCATACTCCAGTATGGGCCTGACGTAAATGGTATACAGAGTCTTGAACGAATCCTTACTGAGGTATCGGAACGCTATCCGTAGGTTTGCCAGGCGCCCGTATGCTGCAGCAATTATCTGATTGATGTGCGCCTCAGGAGATATGCTCGGTGTTATACTCACCCCCAGATCTTTTTCCTTGAGTGAGGTTTGCAGTCTTTGGCCATCTAAACTATATTGTGTCTGCGGTCTTCTTTGCCCTTTCCAATCTTCATGACTTTGCATTTGGCAGGGTTAAACTCAAGGAGCCAGTTGCTGGACCAGGCTTGTAGCCTGTCCAGGTCTCTTTGTAGTCCTGCCTGATCCTCATCCGATTTGATTCTTCTCATTAACTTCACATCATCTGCCTTTGAGGTGTCAAGTTCGCATAACAGCTTCT
>NC_091342.1:23740938-23795938 GCF_038502225.1 Cherax quadricarinatus | reverse complement strand
TGCTGCTACCCACCCCTCTCTCTCCTGTCTTACGGCTGTCACATTGTCATAGAACTCTAGTAGGTTTGTGATACAGGATTTCCCGTCTCTGAATCCGTGCTGCTTGTCGTTTATAAGCTCATTCCTTTCTAGGTGGTTCACCACCACTTCTGATAAGTTTCTTCATGACTTTGCATACATGTCAGTGACACTGGTCTGTAGTTTAATGCTACGTATCTGTTACTTTTTTTTTTTAAATTGGGACTACATTTGCTGTCTTACCTCAGGTAGTCGCCCTGTTTCGATAGATGTGTTGAAGACTTGTTAGTGGTACACAGAGCGCCTCTGCTCCCTCTCTCAGAACCCATGGAAAGATGTTATCCAGCCCCATCGCTTTTGAGATATCTAGTTTGTTTAGCAGCCTCTTCGGTTGTATGTATCGTGTCTAGCACTTGTTGGTGTATCCCACCCCTCCGTCTGGAGTCATTTCTGTCTCTCCTGTGAGTGTGTGTGTGTGTGTGTGTGTGTACTCACCTAATTGTGATTGCAGGGGTCAAGTGTGTGTGTGTGTGTGTTTTGTGTGTGTTGCTACTGTCTTGCTTCGTATGCAGCTATAGGAAATAATGAGGTGTACAGTGTTTTCTTTACGAAATCAGCATAGTACGCTGGCCTTTCTGGTGAGTTAAATTAAAGCAAGACAGATGAGTTTTGCCCCACTTATCTTAGTTCTGCCAACACTTCGTGGTGTTGCTTAGTACAAGTCAAGTTGTAGTAACTCCACCTCTACTGCAACCAAATTTTTGAAGCTGTTGAACTTATAATGGATTGCTTTGACGATATCCCCAATGAGGTAATTAAGTATCCTAGTTTATGTAAAGTAAAAGGACACAAGTGCAACTAATGTGACATTTTATTGTGGCAACGTTTCGCTCTCCAGGAGCTTTGTCAAGCCGTTACAAACAATACATGGACACAGAGAGTATATATAGGCTCAGAGTGAGGTGCAATACTAGAGGTAGTAGTAGTAGTGACATAAGTTGTAGTAGTAGTAGTAATACAATAGGGTAGAGCAATTAACTCGCACATATACTAGTTTAGGTTGAAAGGTTTCACCACCGTGAGGAATCCATCTCGTGTGATGGTATAGGAGAGGAGACAGTTACAATGGGAGCAGTTGTCATTTAATAGTGTAACAGCACATTGCTGATATATCCAATTGTCTTCAATAAACTGGTTACGAAAACTTTCTCTCTCTGTCTGTCTGTCTTTTTTTTTTTACACAAGGTTTGACAAGGTTAAGGATCCCTATCTTTATTGACAAGCTATTTACAGGTTAAGGATTCCTAACTTTATTGGCAAGCTAAGAGCTGTTACCTACATCAGCTCATTTGAAAGCATTTTTATTGTTATGAAACATACAAGTAGGGAACAGGATGAAGTTGGAGCCATCTGTGGGCCAGCATTTTCATTTGATCAACTGACTTTATCTTGTTGACATCATTATGCTGTACGAATGTGTTCCATACTCTGTCTCTCTGTCTCTCTGTCTCTCTGTCTCTCTGTCTCTCTGTCTCTCTGTCTCTCTGTCTCTCTGTCTCTCTCTCTCTCTCTCTCTCTCTCTCTCTCTCTCTCTCTCTCTCTCTCTCTCTCTCTCTCTCTTACCTTTTAGGCTCATTCTCATTCACTGTCATCAGCACTTTCTCTCGTTCTATCTCTAAAGTCCACTCTTGCCCGAGAAAGCTTTTTGGACTCTCCTGGACGTCACTGACCTCACCACGTCCCGGCGGATCAAACAGTGACGCGAATCCGGGAAAATTCCCGATTTACCGAACCTCGATTTAAGTGATTTTTGGAAATCTAAAGCAAAATCGGCTCAATTGATTGTCTCAGAAACAATGAAGCCACGTTGTTTGTACAGAACTATCCCGTATTGTTACAATTACGGTAAAACAATATTTGTTCTGGTCATCACAATCGCCACTACCGACGATTGTAGTGGATTAGCCCGTAAAGCTGATGGATTTTGAGAACTGCTAAATATGACAATCATGGGGAAGAAACATGGGGGAATGGGAGGCAGCGAGATGGGGGAAGAGTCAGGAGGTGGCTGAAAGAGCTAGTTGCCTGGTCCTCAGCAGCGTCGAGCGAGGCTTCCACCCCCGTACAGTTCCATCAGAGGGAGGCTTCCACCTCCAGTTCAGTTCCATCAGAGGCAGGTTTCCACCCCCGTACAGTTCCATCGGAGGGAGGCTTCCACCCCCGGACAGTTCCATCAGAGGTAGGCTTCCACCCTTCGTACAGTTTCATCAAAGGCAGGATTCCACTCCCGTACAGTTTCATCAGAGGCAGGTTTCCACCTCCGTACAGTTCCATCAGAGGCAGGCTTCCACCCCCGTACAGTTCCATCAGAGGCAGGATTCCATCTGCGTACAGTTCCATCAGAGGAAGGCTTTCACCCCTCGTACAGTCCCATCAAAGGCAGGCTTCCACCCCTCGTACAGTTCCATCAAAGGCAGGCTTCCACCCCTCGTACAGTTCCATCAAAGGCAGGTTTCCACCCCCGGACAGTTCTATCAGGGAACCAGACTGCTCAGTACCCATTTCAAGTTCCTCCTAGAAAGGAGAAAGGTCATCTTTAATTCCCACTGGCTCAAGTAGCCTTCACTAGTACTGAGACTGTAAGATGGTCAGCACTCACCCAGGGTGGGTCTAATACCAACCCTCTCTACACCCTACACTGTTTAGGGTGTAAGATGGTCAACACTCACCCAGGGTGGGTCCAATAACAACCTTCTCCCTCTCCCCCGCCTTACGTCTGCTTCATTGTTATTACAATAAATGTCCTCCCACTTGAATTATCAGTGAACTTCTCTCAACACTAGTGTTACCAACTTAATTGTATTGAACTCCAGGAGTGGTTAAGCCGCGTGGGTCATTGAGTGGAAGAGTGGAGGCTCAGTCCTCCGTGCGATAACCACGGCCCTGGTCATGGACCAGTCACAGCCTGCTGGAGACCAGCCGGATTATAGTTCCTGGATCACCTCACATTGTGCCACAGGTAGTGTGCCACAAGCTGTATGCAAGCAGTGTACCACAGGCAGTGTATTACAAGCAGTGTACCACAGGCACTGTACCACAGGCAGTGTACCACGGGCACTGTACCACAGGCATTGTGTCACAGGCACTGTATCACAGGCATTGTGTCACAGGCACTGTATCACAGGCATTGTGTCACAGGCACTGTACCACAGGCAGTGTACCACGGGCACTGTACCACAGGCAGTGTGTCACAGGCACTGTACCACAGGCAGTATGTCAAAGGCACTGCATCACAGGCAGTATGTCAAAAAGGCACTGCACCACAGGCAGTGTGTCATAGACACTGTACCACAGGCAGTGTGTCACAGGCAGTGTGTCACAGGCACTGTACCATAATCAGTGTGTCACAGGCACTGTACCACAGGCATTGTGTCACAAGCACTGTTCCACAGGCAGTGTGTCACAGGCACTGTACCACAGGCAGTGTCACAGGCACTGTACTACAGGCAGTGTGGCACAGGCACTGTACCACTGGCAGTGTGCCACAGGCACTGTACTACAGGCAGTGTGGCACAGGCACTGTACCACTGGCAGTGTGTCACAGGCACTGTGTCACAGGCACTGTACCACAGGCAGTGTCTCACAGGCACTGTACCACAGGCAGTGTGTCACAGGCACTGCACCACAGGCAGTGTCACAGGCACTGTACCACAGGCAGTGTGTCACAGGCACTGTACCACAGGCAATGCCACAGGCACTGTACCACTGGCAGTGTCACAGGCATTGTACCACAGGCAGTGTGTCACAGGCACTGTACCACAGGCAGTGTGTCACAGGCACTGTACCACAGGCAGTGTGTCACAGGCACTGTACCACAGGCAGTGTGTCACAGGCACTGTACCGCAGGCAGTGTGTCACAGGCAGTGTGTCACAGGCACTGTACCACAGGCAGTGTCACAGGCACTACTACAGGCAGTGTCACAGGCACTGTACCACAGGCAGTGTCAGAGGCACTGCACCACAGGCAGTGTCAGAGGCACTGTACCACAGGCAGTGTGTCAGAGGCACTGTACCACAGGCAGTGTGTCAGAGGCACTGTACCACAGTCAGTGTGTCACAGACACTGTACCACAGTCAGTGTGTCACAGGCACTGTACTACAGTCAGTGTGTCACAGGCACTGTACTACAGTCAGTGTGTCACAGGCACTGTACTACAGTGTGTCACAGGCACTGTACCACAGGCAGTGTGTCACAGGCACTGTACCACAGGCAGTGCGTCACAGGCACTGTACCACAGGCATTGTGTCACAGGCACTGTACCACAGGCATTGTGTCACAGGCACTGTATCACAGGCATTGTGTCACAGGCACTGTATCACAGGCAGTGTGTCAAAGGCACTGTACCACGGGCACTGTACCACAGGCAGTGTGTCACAGGCACTGTACCACAGGCAGTGTACCACGGGCACTGTACCACAGGCAGTGTGTCACAGGCACTGTACCACAGGCAGTATGTCAAAGGCACTGCATCACAGGCAGTATGTCAAAAAGGCACTGCACCACAGGCAGTGTGTCACAGGCAGTGTGTCACAGGCACTGTACCACAGGCATTGTGTCACAAGCACTGTTCCACAGGCGGTGTGTCACAGGCAGTGTGTCACAGGCACTGTACCACAGGCAGTGTCACAGGCACTGTACTACAGGCAGTGTGGCACAGGCACTGTACCACTGGCAGTGTGCCACAGGCACTGTACTACAGGCAGTGTGGCACAGGCACTGTACCACAGGCAGTGTGTCACAGGCACTGCACCACAGGCAGTGTGTCACAAGCACTGTACCACAGGCAGTGTGTCACAGGCACTGTACCACAGGCAATGCCACAGGCACTGTACCACTGGCAGTGTCACAGGCACTGTACCACAGGCAGTGTGTCACAGGCACTGTACCACAGGCAGTGTGTCACAGGCACTGTACCACAGGCAGTGTGTCACAAGCACTGTACCACAGGCAGTGTGTCACAGGCACTGTACCACAGGCAGTGTGTCACAGGCACTGTACCACAGGCAGTGTACCACGGGCACAGTACCACAGGCAGTGTGTCACAGGCACTGTACCACAGGCAGTATGTCAAAGGCACTGCATCACAGGCAGTATGTCAAAAAGGCACTGCACCACAGGCAGTGTGTCATAGACACTGTACCACAGGCAGTGTGTCACAGGCACTGTACCATAATCAGTGTGTCACAGGCACTGTACCACAGGCATTGTGTCACAAGCACTGTTCCACAGGCGGTGTGTCACAGGCAGTGTGTCACAGGCACTGTACCACAGGCAGTGTCACAGGCACTGTACTACAGGCAGTGTGGCACAGGCACTGTACCACTGGCAGTGTGCCACAGGCACTGTACTACAGGCAGTGTGGCACAGGCACTGTACCACTGGCAGTGTGTCACAGGCACTGTCCCACAGGCAGTGTGTCACAGGCACTGCACCACAGGCAGTGTGTCACAGGCACTGTACCACAGGCAGTGTGTCACAGGCACTGTACCGCAGGCAGTGGCACAGGCACTGTACCACTGGCAGTGTCACAGGCATTGTACCACAGGCAGTGTGTCACAGGTACTGTACCACAGGCAGTGTGTCACAGGCACTGTACCACAGGCAGTGTGTCACAGGCACTGCACCACAGGCAGTGTGTCACAGGCACTGTACCACAGGCAATGCCACAGGCACTGTACCACAGGCAATGTCACAGGCACTGTACCACAGGCAGTGTGTCACAGGCACTGTACCACAGGCAGTGTGTCACAGGCACTGTACCACAGGCAGTGTGTCACAGGCACTGTACCGCAGGCAGTGTGTCACAGGCTGTGTGTCACAGGCACTGTACCACAGGCAGTGTCACAGGCACTGTACCACAGGCAGTGCGTCACAAGCACTGTACCACAGGCAGTGCGTCACAGGCACTGTACCACAGGCAGTGTGTCACAGGCATTGTACCACAGGCAGTGTGTCAGACACTGTACCACAGGCAGTGTGTCACAGGCACTATACCACAGGCAGTGTGTCACAGACACTGTACCACAGGCAGTGTCACAGGCACTGTTCCACAGGCAGTGTGTCACAGGCACTGTACCACAGGCAGTGTCACAGGCACTGTACTACAGGCAGTGTGGCACAGGCACTGTACCACTGGCAGTGTGCCACAGGCACTGTACTACAGGCAGTGTGGCACAGGCACTGTACCACTGGCAGTGTCACAGGCACTGTGTCACAGGCACTGTACCACAGGCAGTGTCACAGGCACTGTACCACAGGCAGTGTCACAGGCACTGCACCACAGGCAGTGTGTCACAGGCACTGTACCACAGGCAGTGTGTCACAGGCACTGTACCACAGGCAATGCCACAGGCACTGTACCACAGGCAATGCCACAGGCACTGTACCACTGGCAGTGTCACAGGCATTGTACCACAGGCAGTGTGTCACAGGCACTGTACCACAGGCAGTGTGTCACAGGCACTGTACCACAGGCAGTGTGTCACAGGCACTGTACCACAGGCAGTGTGTCACAGGCACTGTACCGCAGGAAGTGTGTCACAGGCAGTGTCTCACAGGCACTGTACCACAGGCAGTGTCACAGGCACTACTACAGGCAGTGTCACAGGCACTGTACCACAGGCAGTGTCAGAGGCACTGTACCACAGGCAGTGTCAGAGGCACTGTACCACAGGCAGTGTGTCAGAGGCACTGTACCACAGGCAGTGTATCAGAGACACTGTACCACAGGCAGTGTGTCACAGGCACTGTACTACAGTCAGTGTGTCACAGGCACTGTACTACAGTCAGTGTGTCACAGGCACTGTACCACAGGCAGTGTGTCACAGGCACTGTACCACAGGCAGTGCGTCACAGGCACTGTACCACAGGCAGTGTGTCACAGGCACTGTACCACAGGCATTGTGTCACAGGCACTGTATCACAGGCATTGTGTCACAGGCACTGTATCACAGGCAGTGTGTCACAGGCATTGTACCACGGGCACTGTACCACAGGCAGTGTGTCACAGGCACTGTACCACAGGCAGTGTACCACGGGCACTGTACCACAGGCAGTGTGTCACAGGCACTGTACCACAGGCAGTATGTCAAAGGCACTGCATCACAGGCAGTATGTCAAAAAGGCACTGCACCACAGGCAGTGTGTCATAGACACTGTACCACAGGCAGTGTGTCACAGGCAGTGTGTCACAGGCACTGTACCACAGGCATTGTGTCACAAGCACTGTTCCACAGGCGGTGTGTCACAGGCAGTGTGTCACAGGCACTGTACCACAGGCAGTGTCACAGGCACTGTACTACAGGCAGTGTGGCACAGGCATTGTACCACTGGCAGTGTGCCACAGGCACTGTACTACAGGCAGTGTGGCACAGGCACTGTACCACTGGCAGTGTGTCACAGGCACTGTCACAGGCACTGTACCACAGGCAGTGTGTCACAGCCACTGTACCACAGGCAGTGTGTCACAGGCACTGCACCACAGGCAGTGTGTCACAGGCACTGTACCACAGGCAGTGTGTCACAGGCACTGTACCACAGGCAATGCCACAGGCACTGTACCACAGGCAGTGTGTCACAGGCACTGTACCACAGGCAGTGTGTCACAGGCACTGTACCACAGGCAGTGTGTCACAGGCACTGCACCACAGGCAGTGTGTCACAGGCACTGTACCACAGGCAGTGTACCACGGGCACAGTACCACAGGCAGTGTGTCACAGGCACTGTACCACAGGCAGTATGTCAAAGGCACTGCATCACAGGCAGTATGTCAAAAAGGCACTGCACCACAGGCAGTGTGTCATAGACACTGTACCACAGGCAGTGTGTCACAGGCACTGTACCATAATCAGTGTTTCATAGGCACTGTACCACAGGCATTGTGTCACAAGCACTGTTCCACAGGCGGTGTGTCACAGGCAGTGTGTCACAGGCACTGTACCACAGGCAGTGTCACAGGCACTGTACTACAGGCAGTGTGGCACAGGCACTGTACCACTGGCAGTGTGCCACAGGCACTGTACTACAGGCAGTGTGGCACAGGCACTGTACCACTGGCAGTGTGTCACAGGCACTGTCACAGGCACTGTACCACAGGCAGTGTGTCACAGGCACTGCACCACAGGCAGTGTGTCACAGGCACTGCACCACAGGCAGTGTGTCACAGGCACTGCACCACAGGCAGTGTGTCACAGGCACTGTACCACAGGCAGTGTGTCACAGGCACTGTACCACAGGCAGTGTGTCACAGGCACTGTACCACAGGCAGTGTGTCACAGGCACTGTACCACAGGCAGTGTGTCACAGGCACTGTACCACAGGCAGTGTGTCACAGGCACTGTACCGCAGGCAGTGTCACAGGCTGTGTGTCACAGGCACTGTACCACAGGCAGTGTGTCACAGGCACTGTACCACAGGCAGTGTGTCACAGGCAGTGTGTCACAGGCACTGTACCACAGGCAGTGTCACAGGCACTGTACCACAGGCAGTGTGTCACAGGCACTATACCACAGGCAGTGTGTCACAGACACTGTACCACAGGCAGTGTGTCACAGACACTGTACCACAGGCAGTGTGTCACAAGCACTGTACCACAGGCAGTGTGTCACAGGCACTGTACCACAGGCAGTGTGTCACAGACACTGTACCACAGGCAGTGTGTCACAGGCACTGTACCACAGGCAGTGTGTCACAGGCACTGTACCACAGGCAGTGTGTCACAGGCACTGTACCACAGGCAGTGTGTCAGACACTGTACCACAGGCAGTGTGTCACAGGCACTGTACCACAGGCAGTGTGTCAGACACTGTACCACAGGCAGTGTGTCAGACACTGTACCACAGTCAGTGTGGCACAGGCACTGTACCACAGGCAGTGTGTCACAGGCACTGTACCACAGGCAGTGTGTCACAGGCACTATACCACAGGCAGTGTGTCACAGGCACTGTACTAAAGGCAGTGTGTCACAGGCACTGTACCACAGGCAGTGTGTTACAAGTATCTTCCTCTCAGTATAGGTAGTACTGAGAAGTGAACCAAACGAGCAGGCTCTAATCCTGGACCACAGTACTCGTAAGTGCTCCAGACGGACCGGTTCTCGCCCGCTGAACCACTACACACCGGTTGGAATCCCCAGATAGAATCATCGTGAAGACGGGTGCTGATGCTGCCCAGAGTCAATATCACTTGACGCCGCACTTAACACCTCGTTGACTGTGAAATGCATTCGAAATCAGAAATTAATGTGACGGTAGTTGCAGAGGGAGAACGGGAGGAGGAATATTAAGGCAATAACGGGAGGGAGAAAGGGAGGAGGGAGAATGGGAAGAGGGAGAATGGGAAGAGGGAGAATGGGAGGAGGGAGAATGGGAGGAGGGAGAATGGGAGGAGGGAGAATGGGAGAAGGGAGTAACACAAGAGGAAGGAAAGGAAAATTGGTGTAAAGGGAGTGTGTGTGGTGAAAACTGCGACAGATGGGGCGTGCAGGGAGATGTCCGTTCCCAGGGAAGATGTACGTGGCTCTCGCTACTCATATACACACCAGGAAAGGCGTACGTGGCAATCATTATTCACGTACACAACGAGGGGACCCGCCGGCTTCCTGGCCACGGGAGAGTGGCCAGGAGGACGGAGGATGGTCAGGAGGACGGGGGAGAGGCCATGGGGACGGGGGAGTGGCCAGGAGGACGGGGGAGTGGCCAGGAGGACGGGGAAGAGAGACGTAGAGGGGGGTGAGAGAGACGTGGGGGATGAGAGAGACGTAGGGGGATGAGAGAGACGTAGGGGGGTGAGAGAGACGTAGGGGGGTGAGAGACGTGGGGGATGAGAGAGACGTAGGGGGGTGAGAGAGACATAGGGAAGTGAGAGAGACGTAGGGGGGTGAGAGACGTGGGGGATGAGAGAGACGTAGGGGGGTGAGAGAGACGTAGGGGGGTGAGAGAGACGTAGGGGGGTGAGAGAGACGTAGGGGGGATGAGAGAGACGTAGGGGGGTGAGAGAGACGTAGGGGGGTGAGAGAGACGTAGGGGGGTGAGAGAGACGTAGGGGGTGAGAGACGTAGGGGGGTGAGAGACGTAGGGGGGATGAGAGAGACGTAGGGGGAATGAGAGAGACGTAGGGGGAATGAGAGAGACGTAGGGGGAATGAGAGAGACGTAGGGGGAATGAGAGACGTAGGGGGGTGAGAGAGACGTAGGGGGTGAGAGAGGTAGGGGGGTGAGAGACGTAGGGGGAATGAGAGAGACGTAGGGGGAATGAGAGAGACGTAGGGGGGTGAGAGAGACGTAGGGGGTGAGAGAGGTAGGGGGGTGAGAGACGTAGGGGGAATGAGAGAGACGTAGGGGGAATGAGAGAGACGTAGGGGGAATGAGAGAGACGTAGGGGGAATGAGAGAGACGTAGGGGGAATGAGAGAGACGTAGGGGGGATGAGAGAGACGTAGGGGGAATGAGAGAGACGTAGGGGGGATGAGAGAGACGTAGGGGGAATGAGAGAGACGTCCAGAGGGTGAGAGAGACGTCCAGGGGGTGAGAGAGACGTCCGGGGGGGTGGATGAGATAATTATTTAATATTATTGGATTATATCATGCAAAAGTCGGCATAAATTAAATAATTTAACACATAAAAGCATTGTAAAAATTTCATATTATGTACGAGACCGAAATATACACCACCCAGCCCTCCCCTGTGGCAGTGGCAGTGGTAGAGGGCAGTATACACTGGGGCAGTGGACCAGTATACCCTGGGGTAGTGGACCAGTATACTCTGGGGCAGTGGTAGAGGGCAGTATACCCTGGGGTAGTGGACCAGTATACCCTGGGGCAGTGGTAGAGGGCAGTATACCCTGGGGTAGTGGACCAGTATACTCTGGGGCAGTGGTAGAGGGCAGTATACCCTGGAGTAGTGGACCAGTATACCCTGGGGCAGTGGTAGAGGGCAGTATACCCTGGAGTAGTGGACCAGTATACCCAGGGGCAGTGGTAGAGGGCAGTATACCCTGGAGTAGTGGACCAGTATACCCTGGGGCAGTGGTAGAGGGCAGTATACCCTGGGGTAGTGGACCAGTATACTCTGGGGCAGTGGTAGAGGGCAGTATACCCTGGAGTAGTGGACCAGTATACCCTGGGGCAGTGGTAGAGGGCAGTATACCCTGGAGTAGTGGACCAGTATACCCTGGGGCAGTGGTAGAGGGCAGTATACCCTGGGATAGTGGACCAGTATACTCTGGGGCAGTGGTAGAGGGCAGTATACCCTGGAGTAGTGGACCAGTATACTCTGGGGCAGTGGTAGAGGGCAGTATACCCTGGGGTAGTGGACCAGTATACTCTGGGGCAGTGGTAGAGGGCAGTATACCCTGGAGTAGTGGACCAGTATACTCTGGAGCAGTGGTAGAGGGCAGTATACCCTGGAGTAGTGGACCAGTATACTCTGGGGCAGTGGTAGAGGGCAGTATACCCTGGAATAGTGGACCAGTATACTCTGGGGCAGTGGTAGAGGGCAGTATACCCTGGGGTAGTGGACCAGTATACCCTGGGGCAGTGGTAGAGGGCAGTATACCCTGGAGTAGTGGACCAGTATACTCTGGAGCAGTGGTAGAGGGCAGTATACCCTGGAGTAGTGGACCAGTATACTCTGGGGCAGTGGTAGAGGGCAGTATACCCTGGGGTAGTGGACCAGTATACCCTGGGGCAGTGGTAGAGGGCAGTATACCCTGGAGTAGTGGACCAGTATACTCTGGGGCAGTGGTAGAGGGCAGTATACCCTGGAGTAGTGGACCAGTATACCCTGGGGCAGTGGTAGAGGGCAGTATACCCTGGAGTAGTGGACCAGTATACTCTGGAGCAGTGGTAGAGGGCAGTATACCCTGGAGTAGTGGACCAGTATACTCTGGGGCAGTGGTAGAGGGCAGTATACCCTGGAGTAGTGGACCAGTATACTCTGGAGCAGTGGTAGAGGGCAGTATACCCTGGAGTAGTGGACCAGTATACTCTGGGGCAGTGGTAGAGGTCAGTATACCCTGGAGTAGTGGATCAGTATACTCTGGAGCAGGGGTAGAGGTCAGTATACCCTGGAGTAGTGGACCAGTATACTCTGGAGCAGTGGTAGAGGGCAGTATACCCTGGAGTAGTGGACCAGTATACTCTGGAGCAGTGGTAGAGGTCAGTATACCCTGGAGTAGTGGACCAGTATACTCTAGAGCAGTGGTAGAGGGCAGTATACCCTGGAGTAGTGGACCAGTATACTCTGGGGCAGTGGTAGAGGGCAGTATACCCTGGAGTAGTGGACCAGTATACTCTGGGGCAGTGGTAGAGGGCAGTATACCCTGGGGTAGTGGACCAGTATACCCTGGGGCAGTGGTAGAGGGCAGTATACCCTGGAGTAGTGGACCAGTATACTCTGGAGCAGTGGTAGAGGGCAGTATACCCTGGAGTAGTGGACCAGTATACTCTGGGGCAGTGGTAGAGGGCAGTATACCCTGGGGTAGTGGACCAGTATACCCTGGAGCAGTGGTAGAGGGCAGTATACCCTGGAGTAGTGGACCAGTATACTCTGGGGCAGTGGTAGAGGGCAGTATACCCTGGAGTAGTGGACCAGTATACCCTGGGGCAGTGGTAGAGGGCAGTATACCCTGGAGTAGTGGACCAGTATACTCTGGAGCAGTGGTAGAGGGCAGTATACCCTGGAGTAGTGGACCAGTATACTCTGGGGCAGTGGTAGAGGGCAGTATACCCTGGAGTAGTGGACCAGTATACTCTGGAGCAGTGGTAGAGGGCAGTATACCCTGGAGTAGTGGACCAGTATACTCTGGGGCAGTGGTAGAGGTCAGTATACCCTGGAGTAGTGGATCAGTATACTCTGGAGCAGTGGTAGAGGTCAGTATACCCTGGAGTAGTGGACCAGTATACTCTGGAGCAGTGGTAGAGGGCAGTATACCCTGGAGTAGTGGACCAGTATACTCTGGAGCAGTGGTAGAGGTCAGTATACCCTGGAGTAGTGGACCAGTATACTCTGGAGCAGTGGTAGAGGTCAGTATACCCTGGAGTAGTGGACCAGTATACTCTGGGGCAGTGGTAGAGGTCAGTATACCCTGGAGTAGTGGACCAGTATACCCTGGGGCAGTGGTAGAGGTCAGTATACCCTGGGGTAGTGGATCAGTATACTCTGGGGCAGTGGTAGAGGGCAGTATACCCTGGAGTAGTGGACCAGTATACCCTGGGGCAGTGGTAGAGGTCAGTATACCCTGGGGTAGTGGACCAGTATACTCTGGGGCAGTGGTAGAGGACAGTATACCCTGGAGTAGTGGACCAGTATACCCTGGGGCAGTGGTAGAGGTCAGTATACCCTGGAGTAGTGGACCAGTATACTCTGGGGCAGTGGTAGAGGTCAGTATACCCTGGAGTAGTGGACCAGTATACTCTGGGGCAGTGGTAGAGGGCAGTATACCCTGGAGTAGTGGACCAGTATACCCTGGGGGAGTGGACAAGTATACCCTGGGTTAGTGAACCAGTATACCCTGGGGCAGAGGTAGAGGGCCAGTATACCCTGGAGTAGTGGACCAGTATACCCTGGGGCAGTGGACAAGTATACCCTGGGTTAGTGAACCAGTATACCCTGGGGTAGTGGTAGTGAACCAATATACGCTGGGGTAGTGGTCGAGGGCCAGTATACCCTGGAGTAGTGGACCAGTGTACCCTGGGGCAGTGGACCAGTATGCCCTGGAGTAGTGGTAGTGAACCAGTATACCCTGGGGTAGTGGTAGAGGGCCAGTATACCCTGGAGTAGTGGGCCAGTATACCCTGAGGCAGTGGACCAGTATACCCTGGGGCAGGGGACCAGTATACCCTGGGGTAGTGGACCAGTATGCCCTGGGGTAGTGGACCAGTATATCCTGGGGTAGTGGACCAATATACCCTTGGGCAGGGGACCAGTATACCCTGGGGTAGTGGGCCAATATGCCCTGGGTTAGTGAACCAGTATACCCTGGGGTAGTGGTAGTGAACCAATATACGCTGGGGTAGTGGTCGAGGGCCAGTATACCCTGGGGTAGTGGTCGAGGGCCAGTATACCCTGGAGTAGTGGACCAGTGTACCCTGGGGCAGTGGACCAGTATGCCCTGGAGTAGTGGTAGTGAACCAGTATACCCTGGGGTAGTGGTAGAGGGCCAGTATACCCTGGAGTAGTGGGCCAGTATACCCTGAGGCAGTGGACCAGTATACCCTGGGGCAGGGGACCAGTATACCCTGGGGTAGTGGACCAGTATGCCCTGGGGTAGTGGACCAGTATATCCTGGGGTAGTGGACCAATATACCCTTGGGCAGGGGACCAGTATACCCTGGGGTAGTGGGCCAATATGCCCTGGGGTAGTGGACCAGTATACCCTGGAGTAGTGGTAGTGAACCAATATACCTTGGGGTAGTGGTAGTGAACCAGTATACCCTGGGGTAGTGGTAGAGGGCCAGTATACCCTGGGGTAGTGGTAGAGGGCCAGTATACCCTGGGATAGTGGACCAGCATACCCTGGTGCATTGGATCAGTATACCCTGGGGTAGTGGACCAGTATACCCTGGGACATTGGACAAGTATACCCTGGGGTAGTGGAAGTGGACCAGTATACCCTGGGGTAGTGGTAGAGGACCAGTATACCCTGGAATAGTGGACCATAGTATACCCTAGGGTAATGGTAGAGGACCAGTATTCCCTGAGGTAGTGGTAGAGGACTATTATACCCCTGGGGTTGTGGTAGTGGACCAGTATACCTAGGGGTAGTGGTAGTGGACCAGTATACCCTTTGGTAGTGGATCAGTATATCCTGGGGTAGTGGACCAGTATACCCTGGGGTAGTGGACCAGTATACTTTGTGGTAGTGGATCAGTGTACCCTGGGGTAGTGGTATTGGGTCAATATACGTAGTGATAGGGAACCAGTATACCCTGGGGTAGTTGTAAAGAACCAGTATACCCTGGGGTAGTGGTAGAGGACCAGTATGCTCTGGTGTAGTGGTAGTGGACCGGTTTGCCCTGGGGTAGTGGTAGAGGACCAGTATACCCTGGGGTAGTGGTAGAGGACTAGTATACCCTGGGGTAGCGGTAGAGGACCAGTATGCCCTGGGGTAGTGGTAGAGGACCAGTATGCCCTGGGGTAGTGGTAGAGGGCCAGTATACCCTGGGGTAGTGGACCAGCATACCCTGGTGCATTGGACCAGTATACCCTGGGGTAGTGGACCAGTATAACCTGGGACATTGGACAAGTATACCCTGGGGTAGTGGAAGTGGACCAGTATACCCTGGGGTAGTGGTAGAGGACCAGTATACCCTGGAATAGTGGACCATAGTGTACCCTAGGGTAATGGTAGAGGACCAGTATTCCCTGAGGTAGTGGTAGAGGACTATTATACCCCTGGGGTTGTGGTAGTGGACCAGTATACCTAGTGGTAGTGGACCAGTATACCCTTTGGTAGTGGATCAGTGTACCCTGGGTTAGTGGTATAGGGTCAATATACGTAGTGATAGGGAACCAGTATACTCTGGGGTAGTTGTAAAGAACCAGTATACCCTGGGGTAGTGGTAGAGGACCAGTATGCTCTGGTGTAGTGGTAGTGGACCAGTATACCCTTTGGTAGTGGATCAGTGTACCCTGGGGTAGTGGTATAGGGTCAATATACGTAGTGATAGGGAACCAGTATACCCTGGGGTAGTTGTAAAGAACCAGTATACCCTGGGGTAGTGGTAGAGGACCAGTATGCTCTGGTGTAGTGGTAGTGGACCGGTTTGCCCTGGGGTAGTGGTAGAGGACCAGTATACCCTGGGGTAGTGGTAGAGGACTAGTATACCCTGGGGTAGTGGTAGAGGACCAGTATGCCTGGGGTAGTGGTAGAGGACCAGTATGCTCTGGGGTAGTGGTAGAGGACCAGTATACCCTGCGGTAGTGGTATAGGATCAGTATACCCTGGGGTAATGGTAGATGACCAGTATACCCTGGGGTAGTGGTAGATGACCAGTATACCCTGGGGTATTGGTAGATGACCAGTATACCCTGGGATAGTGGACCAGTATACCCTGGGGTAGTCGACCAGTATACCCTGGGGTAGTGGACCAGTATACCCTGGGGTAGTGAACCAGTATACCCTGGGGTAGTGGACCAGTATACCCTGTGACATTGGACCAGTATACCCTAGGGTAGTGTACCAGTATACCCTGGGGTAGTGGACCAGTATACCCTGGGGTAGTGGACCAGTATACCCTGGGGCAGGAGATCATTATACCCTGGGGTAGTGGGCCAGTATGCCCTGGGGTAGTGGACCAGTATACCCTGGAGTAGTGGTAGTGAACCAGTATACCCTGGGGTACTGGTAGTGAACCAGTATACCCTGGGGTAGTGGTAGAGGGACAGTATACCCTGGGGTAGTGAACCAGTATACCCTGTGGCATTGGACCAGTATACCCTAGGGTAGTGTACCAGTATACCCTGGGGTAGTGGACCAGTGTACCCTTGGGTAGTGGAAGTGGACCAGTATACCCTGGGGTAGTGGGAGTGGACCATTATTCCCTGGGGTAGTGGTAGAGGAACAGTATACCCTTGGGCAGTGGACCAATATACCCTGGAGTAGTGGACCATAGTATACCCTGGGGTAATGGTAGAGGACCAGCATACCCTGGGGTAGTGGTAGAGGTCCTGTATACCCTGGGGTAGTGGTAGAGGACTATTATACCTCTGGAGTAGTGGTAGTGGACCAGTATACCTAGGGGTAGTGGACCAGTATACCCTGTTTGTGGTAGTGGACCAGTATACCTAGGGGTAGTGGACCAGTATACCCTGTTTGCGGTAGTGGACCAGTATACCTTGGGGTATTGTAGTGAACCAGTATACCCTTTTGGTAGTGGATCAGTATACCCTGGGGTAGTGGATCAGTATACCCTGGTGTAGTGGACCAGTATACCCTGGGGTAGTGGACCAGTATACCCTGGAGTAGTGGTAGTGAACCAATATACCCTGGGGTAGTGATAGTGAACCAGTATACCCTGGGGTAGTGGTACTGGACCAGTATACCTAGGGGTAGTGGACCAGTATACCCTGTTTGTGGTAGTGGACCAGTATACCGTTTTAGTGGACCAGTATACCTTTGGGTAGTTGTAGTGGACCAGTATACCCTTTTGGTAGTGGATCAGTATACCCTAAGGTAGTGGACCAGTATACCCTGAGGTAGTGAACCAGTATACCCTGGGGTAGTTTTGGTGGACCAGTATACCCTGTGGTAGTGGATCATTGTACCCTGGGGTAGTGGTATAGGGTCAGTATACCCTGTGGTAGTGATTGGGAACCAGTATACCCTGGGGAAGTGGTAGAGAACCAGTATGCCCTGGTGTAGTGGTAGTGGACCGGTATGCCCTGGGGTAGTGGTAGAGGACCAGTGTACCCTGGGGTAGTGGACCAGTATACCCTGGGGCATTGGACCAGTATACCCTGTGCTAGTGGACCAGTGTACCCTTGGGTAGCGGAAGTGGACCAGTACACCCTGGGGTAGTGGGAGTGGACCATTATGCCCTGGGGTAGTGTTAGAGGACCAGTATACCCTTGGGCAGTGGACCAGTATACCCTGGAGTAGTGGACAATAGTATACCCTGGGGTAATGGTAGAGGACCAGTATTCCCTGAGGTAGTGGTAGAGGACCAGTATACCCTGGGGTAGTGGTAGAGGACTATTATACCCCTGTGGTAGTGGACCAGTATACCGAGGGGTAGTGGTAGTGGACCAGTATGCCCTGTTTGTGGTAGTGGACCAGTATACCTTGGAGTAGTTGTAGTGGACTAGTATTCTCTTTGGTAGTGGACCAGTATACCCTGGGGTAGTGGTGGTGGACCAGTATACCCTGTGATAGTGGATCAGTGTGCCCTGGGGTAGTGGTATGAGGTCAGTTTACCCTTTGGTAGTGATAGGGAACCAGTATACCCTGGGGTAGTTGTAGAGAACCAGTATACCCTGGGGTAGTGGTAGAGAACCGGTATACCCTGGGGTAGTGGTAGAGGACCAGTATGCCCTGGTGTAGTTTTAGTGGATCGGTATGCCCTGGGGTAGTGGTAGAGAACCAGTATACCCTGGGGTAGTGGTAGAGGAAAAGTATACCCTCTGGTAGTGGTAGAGGACCAGTATGCCCTGGGGTAGTGGTAGAGGACCAGTATGCTCTGGGGTAGTGGTAGAGGACAGTATACCCCTGGGGTAGTGGTATAGGATCAGTATACCCTGGGGTAGTGGTAGATGACCAGTATACCCTGGGGTAGTGGTAAATGACCGGTATGCCCTGGAGTAGTGGTATAGGATCAGTATACCCTCGGGTGGTGGTATAGGATCAGTATACCCTCGGGTGGTGGTATAGGATCAGTATACCCTGGGGTAGTGGTAGATGACCAGTATACCCTCGGGTAGTGGTAGTGGACCAGTATACCCTGTTGTAGTGGACCAGTATACCGTTTTAGTGGACCAGTATACCGTGGGGTACTTGTAGTGGACAAATATACCCTTTGGCAGTGGATCAGTATACCCTGGGGCAGTGGACCAGTATACCCTGAGGTAGTGGACCATTATACCCTGAGGTAGTGAACCAGCATTCCCTGGGGTAGTGGACCAGTATCCCCTGGGGTAGTAGTATAGGGCCATTATACCCTGTGGTAGTTGTAGAGAACCAGTATACCCTGGGTTAGTGGTATATTGTTATTATACCCTGTTGTAGTGGTAGAGGACCAGTATGCCCTGGGGTAGTGGTAGAGGACCAGTATGCCCTGGGGTAATGGTAGTGGACCATTATGCCCTGGGGTAGTGGTAGAGGACCGGTTTACCGGGTAGTGGTAGTGGACCATTATGCCCTGGGGTAGTGGTGGAGGACTAGTATGCCCTGGGGTAATGTTAGAGGACAAATATACCCTGGGGTAGTGGTAGATGACCATTATACCCTGGGGTAGTGGTAGAGGACATTCTGAAGGGGGGAGGGGACTTAAGCCAGGATGTCATTGTGAAGGGGCTTAAAAGATGATGGATAAAATCAAAGAAATGGTGTTTCAAAGCGTGTTTTTCAGTATGTACGTGAAATTCCATATATATATGCTGATATTTCTTATCGTGTTTCCGTGATCACTGATCAATAATTGAAAAAAATTGAAATAAAATGTATTTTGCCTATGAGGAGATATAAGACCCCTTTACCTCTCCATTCTTCCGTGGCTTCACCACTGGATACGACTCAAGACAATATAAACATGTTTTGTAAAAGCTGTAAATCGTTAAAACAAGCCTAGGGAGATCATAGGTTCATTGACAGTTATTTCTTTAAGCAGGGTAAGTGGAGGTTCGTAGAGACTACAATAAGTTACACTGGGTTTCCCTATTATTACGTCATGGTGGGTTCTTTCTCCCGTGAGCAGGTTAATCGTGTAGTGTGTCTCTAACTTGTTATAAACCTTGGTAATTAATGCCGACAAGTGGTTTAACAAGACACGCCAGCAGACTCTAGGACACAATAGAAAACGCTTCGGTCCTGGGATCTCGAGCGCTTCTGACCAAGGTCTCAGACCGAAACTTTTTCCTATAAATGTTTCCTAGTGTTTACTGGCGTTGTTTTTTTTTACTCGATAGCTTATCGACTTGCTTGTCATTAAGCGTTTTTTAACAGATGGTCAGCGCTGGCACCTAGTGCTAAGTATCACGGAGAGTACAAGTACTATGTTCAGTTTACATAGGTTGAATGAGAGCTTTCTAGAGGTGTAGTGATGTCTGGATCTGAGCTTCACGTAGCTTCTTAATTTCTACTAAAGGCTTCACTAGCTAATTCACATATGGATTTTATATGGATGTGTATACGTAAGTGTTTATCTAAGTTAATGCCAAGCGCAGCGATGTTTCTGTCAATGTATGCGTATATGTTCGTAGTTTTTACAATCAGTAGGCAGTTGTGATCATGAACATTGAAATGGTATAAAATACCGACAGGTTGTTAGGTAAGACACATATGCAACAGTTAGGTATCTTTATTTCGAAACGTTTCGCCTACACAGTAGGCTTCTTCAGTCGAGTACAGAAAAGTTGATAGAAGCAGAAGAGACTTGAAGACGATGTAATCAGTCCATCACCCTTAAAGTTTTGAGGTGGTCAGTCCCTCAGTCTGGAGAAGAGCATTGTTCCGTAGTCTGAAACAATATGGAGTTGAAGTGACAAGATGGAGCCTTATATAGCGCCAGGAGGTGAGACGTAGGTCACTTTGGGAGGTCAGGTCCCTCTCAAATCCAGCCGTTCTCACTAGTAGAGGTTGTCGAAGTTGATTTCAGGTCTGTACCAAAATACCCTTGTGTTGCAGTGTCTGACAGATTGAACATTGAAATGGTATAAAATACCGACAGGTTGTTAGGTAAGACACATATGCAACAGGCTCCATCCTGTCACTTCAACTCCATATTGTTTCAGACTACGGAACAATGCTCTTCTCCAGACTGAGGGACTGACCACCTCAAAACTTTAAGGGTGATGGACTGATTACATCGTCTTCAAGTCTCTTCTGCTTCTATCAACTTTTCTGTACTCGACTGAAGAAGCCTACTGTGTAGGCGAAACGTTTCGAAATAAAGATACCTAACTGTTGCATATGTGTCTTACCTAACAGTTGTGATCATGCCTACCGTAATGTGATTTTTTGATTCATTAGTATTTTGTGAGTGTTTTGAGCGAGATTATTGACGTCTACATGCAATGTGGCGATCACTTGTAGTGTCGTCTACATGCGATATGGTGATTGCTTGTATTGTAGTGGTGACTGTATGATTGTATTGTGGCTCTGGGATGTTGCTGGTGTAGAGTTATAGCAGGGACTGATTCTTGAGACCCAGCAGGTACTTGGCCCGGAAATCTGATTCTCGTAGTGTTGTCTAACAGGTTACACAGGAGTTCCTGCATTTTAATTAGAATGCTAATGTTTGTTACAGATTTTGAATTTAAGACCGTCGTGTTAGTTGTCCTCCGTGTCTTGTATCCGTCGTGTGTTGTGTCCGAGGTGTCAGTCGTCCACGTTTTATGCGACCAGAGCTGTTTTTCTGGCCTTGAGCTTAAAGTGAACGCAATTTAGATCTGTGTTGTATGAAACTCAAAGTGTCCGCTGTTTGTTTGTTAATGAGTCTTTACAAACGTTTTCCTTAGAGTTTCGAGAAGATTGGTCTGTATTTTTTTTTTTGAGGGGGGGGGGGAGTGTGTGATTTGCTGGGTTTCGGGATTAGGCTGGAAATTATAGATTTGAAAAGTGGTTGGAAGTAATCATCAGAGGCAAGAGATACACTGAGCAGGCTAGGTTAGATAAGGTTTGTCGGGAAACAAGACAAGTTTTTCCTGACGCGAGTCTTAAGTCATATGATGACCCCGCAGCTGGAGCTTTTAGCCATCTGAACTAGGCCTCCCGCTGGCTTACTGGTCCACCACCTTAAAAATTCTGGTTATGATTGTAAGCAGTCAAGTCTTTTAGACTGAGTAGGTTAGTGTAGTGTGGTGTTTGTGTACCAAGGTTACAGTTCACTGTATCGAGCTAGTGACTAGTGCTAGGATCCAGCTAACCACATAAATATTCAACATAACTCCTAAGGTTATTTCCAACATATTTTCAGCATATTTTTTGTTTCATCATAAACAGTGATGTTTAAACCTCGAAGCAGTTACCATACACACCAACTCCAGGTAAACATTATTTCCCTATATTGTATTGAAAAAGTTCAAGCATTTACAATAACATTACCATCAGTACTAATATAAGAATAATGACAGCAGGGTGAGAAGAATGATAGAGTGAGGGGAAGAGCAGCAGTGAGGGGAATGACAGCAGTGAGGGGAATGACAGCAGTGAGGGGAATGACAGCAAGATGAGGATTTCAGGTATAATTAGGTGAGGGTGCAAGGTGTACATAATTAGACTTAGGTGTGTGATAACTAAGAAAGACATGGAAGCTTCCACGCTAACAAGTTATCTCTCACAATGTGCAACCTCACCTCTGACTCTCCATAAAATATACTTGAACTTCTACTTAAAAATACAGCTCCAGACAGTCCCATATATCTGGAGCCATAGTGGCAAATAAAAAGGCAATGGCAAAAGTTTAAATACATAGAGGATGTTCAGTGTGTCCACCATTGTTATTGATAAATGAATGTAGACGAGATATCCAGTCAAGAGTTAGACGGTCACTGGTAAAAAAGTGGATGTTCACTTATGTTTCCATGACTAAACTGTCCCGTACTCCAATAATGTTTTTGACTATGGAAATACGTATTTTGCAATATATATAATATATATATATATATATGCAAAACAACCACTCTGAAAGAATAGAGAAATTCCAAGCGCATTCGTGACTACTCACATTATCAAGGAACTATGAAAGTAAAGCATCCAAGGAAGCTATATAAGGGGTCTGGCCAACACCTCACTATCAGATCCCACAACGGTTAAACACCTCACGCGCGCCGGCCCAACTGGACAGGTCCTTTGCACAACTCGCCAACAAACTATTCTACCCAAGAAAATTTAAAAATTATTATTTGTCCAGTGTATTATTAAATTCTTCCCAAATTCTATTAATTATAAATGGATCTAATTTATATAAACCAAAGGAAATATTCATATTATTGTCAAAACTGCTTTTTATGAAACAAGATTCAATTATATTCCTGTCGACCATGGACTTGCTTGATACTACTTTCTCAACTTTTTGAAAATCAATTGGATGGTTAAAATCTCTTTCATGAATAAATAGAGCACTGGAATCTTGTCCAGTTCTAATGATATATTTATGTTTTAATCTTAGTTCGAGATTTTTACCAGTTTGACCGTAATAAACTTTATCGCAAATTTTACAAGGAATCTTATAGACACATCAATCAGCATTTTGGGGGGAATTCTTTATCAAAAGTTTTTTTTTACTGTATCAAGATTTTTGAATACAACTTTAATATTAAAAGTCTTAAGAAGAGAAGGCATATCAACCAAGTTTTCATGGTAAGGGAGAACCAACATATTTTTAGTTGAATAAGGCTGGTTGTCCCTTTTTGGATTGTAAAAAGTATTTCTAGCAACTTTAAAAGATTTATCAATTACATTTCTTGGGTATTTTAAATCATTACCTATTTCATAAATTTTGGATATTTCCTCGTCTATGAACTCGGGACTACAAATTCATAAAGCTCTCAAAAACATTGATGAGAAAACAGACAGTTTGACTTTATCTTGATGCGAGGAATAATAGTGGACATAGGAACAGTTATTTGTAGGTTTTCTGTAAATTTTAAATTTGAATTCATTATTACCCTTAATAATTAAAACATCTAGAAAAGGCAATGAGTTATTTTCTTCAAACTCAACAGTAAAGTTTATAGAATGGGCTAAGGTATTTAATTTTCCAAGGAAATAGTGTATATCTACATTTTTAGGCATAAGACACAAAATATCATCAACATATCTGAACCATTTAGCTCTATTAGGGAGGATTGTGTTAAGCAACCTTGTTTCAAAAAATTCCATGTATAGGTTACTAAGAACAGGTGAAAGAGGATTTCCCATTGCCATACCAAACTTCTAAGTGTAAAACTTATCATTAAATACAAATTTTGCATCAACAATGCAAAGTTTAATAAGTTTAATGATAGTAGGAACTGGCAATGGTAAATCATAATTAACGAGTTCTTCAGATAAGAAACTTAATAAATCATCAACAGGAACTTTCGTAAACAAGGAAGTAACATCAAAACTAACCATGTTAAAACATTTAAGTCAGTCAAGGAGCTTAATTTATCAACCAAGTCTATGTTGTTTTTAACATTAAAGTTAGAAATTTTGCCAACAATAGGGCTCAAAATATCAACAAGCCATTTGGATAATTTATATGAAACTGACCCTATGGAGCTAATAATTGGTCTGACTGGTCGACAGGAATATAAATATAATTGAATCTTGTTTCATAAAAAGCAGTTTTGACAATAATATGAATATTTCCTTTGGATTGCTGGTTTCTTTTTCTGTCTCATAAACACGCTAAGATAACAGGGATATCTTGCTACTCCTACTTACACTTTGGTCACACTTCACAGACACGCACATGCATATATATATATACATACATCTAGGTTTTTCTCCTTTTTCTAAATAGCTCTTGCTCTTTTTTATTTCTTCTATTGTCCATGGGGAAGTGGAAAAGAATCTTTCCTCCGTAAGCCATGCGTGTCGTATGAGGCGACTAAAATGCCGGGAGCAATGGGCTAGTAACCCCTTCTCCTGTATACAACTACTAAAAAAGAGAAGAAGAAAAACTTTATAAAACTGGGTTGCTTAAATGTGCGTGGATGTAGTGCGGATGACAAGAAACAGATGATTGCTGATGTTATGAATGAAAAGAAGTTGGATGTCCTGGCCCTAAGCGAAACAAAGCTGAAGGGGGTAGGAGAGTTTCAGTGGGGGGAAATAAATGGGATTAAATCTGGAGTATCTGAGAGAGTTAGAGCAAAGGAAGGGGTAGCAGTAATGTTAAATGATCAGTTATGGAAGGAGAAAAGAGAATATGAATGTGTAAATTCAAGAATTATGTGGATTAAAGTAAAGGTTGGATGCGAGAAGTGGGTCATAATAAGCGTGTATGCACCTGGAGAAGAGAGGAATGCAGAGGAGAGAGAGAGATTTTGGGAGATGTTAAGTGAATGTATAGGAGCCCTTGAACCAAGTGAGAGAGTAATTGTGGTAGGGGACTTGAATGCTAAAGTAGGAGAAACTTTTAGAGAGGGTGTGGTAGGTAAGTTTGGGGTGCCAGGTGTAAATGATAATGGGAGCCCTTTGATTGAACTTTGTATAGAAAGGGGTTTAGTTATAGGTAATACATATTTTAAGAAAAAGAGGATAAATAAGTATACACGATATGATGTAGGGCGAAATGACAGTAGTTTGTTGGATTATGTATTGGTAGATAAAAGACTGTTGAGTAGACTTCAGGATGTACATGTTTATAGAGGGGCCACAGATATATCAGATCACTTTCTAGTTGTAGCTACACTGAGAGTAAAAGGTAGATGGGATACAAGGAGAATAGAAGCATCAGGGAAGAGAGAGGTGAAGGTTTATAAACTAAAAGAGGAGGCAGTTAGGGTAAGATATAAACAGCTATTGGAGGATAGATGGGCTAATGAGAGCATAGGCAATGGGGTCGAAGAGGTATGGGGTAGGTTTAAAAATGTAGTGTTAGAGTGTTCAGCAGAAGTTTGTGGTTACAGGAAAGTGGGTGCAGGAGGGAAGAGGAGCGATTGGTGGAATGATGATGTAAAGAGAGTAGTAAGGGAGAAAAAGTTAGCATATGAGAAGTTTTTACAAAGTAGAAGTGATGCAAGGAGGGAAGAGTATATGGAGAAAAAGAGAGAGGTTAAGAGAGTGGTGAAGCAATGTAAAAAGAGAGCAAATGAGAGAGTGGGTGAGATGTTATCAACAAATTTTGTTGAAAATAAGAAAAAGTTTTGGAGTGAGATTAACAAGTTAAGAAAGCCTAGAGAACAAATTGATTTGTCAGTTAAAAATAGGAGAGGAGAGTTATTAAATGGAGAGTTAGAGGTATTGGGAAGATGGAAGGAATATTTTGAGGAATTGTTAAATGTTGATGAAGATAGGGAAGCTGTGATTTCGTGTATAGGGCAAGGAGGAATAACATCTTGTAGGAGTGAGGAAGAGCCAGTTGTGAGTGTGGGGGAAGTTCGTGAGGCAGTAGGTAAAATGAAAGGGGGTAAGGCAGCCGGGATTGATGGGATAAAGATAGAAATGTTAAAAGCAGGTGGGGATATAGTTTTGGAGTGGTTGGTGCAATTATTTAATAAATGTATGGAAGAGGGTAAGGTACCTAGGGATTGGCAGAGAGCATGCATAGTTCCTTTGTATAAAGGCAAAGGGGATAAAAGAGAGTGCAAAAATTATAGGGGGATAAGTCTGTTGAGTGTACCTGGTAAAGTGTATGGTAGAGTTATAATTGAAAGAATTAAGAGTAAGACGGAGAATAGGATAGCAGATGAACAAGGAGGCTTTAGGAAAGGTAGGGGGTGTGTGGACCAGGTGTTTACAGTGAAACATATAAGTGAACAGTATTTAGATAAGGCTAAAGAGGTCTTTGTGGCATTTATGGATTTGGAAAAGGCGTATGACAGGGTGGATAGGGGGGCAATGTGGCAGATGTTGCAAGTGTATGGTGTAGGAGGTAGGTTACTGAAAGCAGTGAAGAGTTTTTACGAGGATAGTGAGGCTCAAGTTAGAGTATGTAGGAAAGAGGGAAATTTTTTCCCAGTAAAAGTAGGCCTTAGACAAGGATGTGTGATGTCACCGTGGTTGTTTAATATATTTATAGATGGGGTTGTAAGAGAAGTAAATGCGAGGGTCTTGGCAAGAGGCGTGGAGTTAAAAGATAAAGAATCACACACAAAGTGGGAGTTGTCACAGCTGCTCTTTGCTGATGACACTGTGCTCTTGGGAGATTCTGAAGAGAAGTTGCAGAGATTGGTGGATGAATTTGGTAGGGTGTGCAAAAGAAGAAAATTAAAGGTGAATACAGGAAAGAGTAAGGTTATGAGGATAACAAAAAGATTAGGTGATGAAAGATTGAATATCAGATTGGAGGGAGAGAGTATGGAGGAGGTGAACGTATTCAGATATTTGGGAGTGGACGTGTCAGCGGATGGGTCTATGAAAGATGAGGTGAATCATAGAATTGATGAGGGAAAAAGAGTGAGTGGTGCACTTAGGAGTCTGTGGAGACAAAGAACTTTGTCCTTGGAGGCAAAGAGGGGAATGTATGAGAGTATAGTTTTACCAACGCTCTTATATGGGTGTGAAGCGTGGGTGATGAATGTTGCAGCGAGGAGAAGGCTGGAGGCAGTGGAGATGTCATGTCTGAGGGCAATGTGTGGTGTGAATATAATGCAGAGAATTCGTAGTTTGGAAGTTAGGAGGAGGTGCGGGATTACCAAAACTGTTGTCCAGAGGGCTGAGGAAGGGTTGTTGAGGTGGTTCGGACATGTAGAGAGAATGGAGCGAAACAGAATGACTTCAAGAGTGTATCAGTCTGTAGTGGAAGGAAGGCGGGGTAGGGGTCGGCCTAGGAAGGGTTGGAGGGAGGGGGTAAAGGAGGTTTTGTGTGCGAGGGGCTTGGACTTCCAGCAGGCATGCGTGAGCGTGTTTGATAGGAGTGAATGGAGACAAATGGTTTTTAATACTTGACGTGCTGTTGGAGTGTGAGCAAAGTAACATTTATGAAGGGATTCAGGGAAACCGGCAGGCCGGACTTGAGTTCTGGAGATGGGAAGTACAGTGCCTGCACTCTGAAGGAGGGGTGTTAATGTTGCAGTTTAAAAACTGTAGTGTAAAGCACCCTTCTGGCAAGACAGTGATGGAGTGAATGATGGTGAAAGTTTTTCTTTTTCGGGCCACCCTGCCTTGGTGGGAATCGGCCGGTGTGATAATAAAAAAAAATAATAATAATTTCCTTTGGTTTATATAGATCCATTTATAATAGAATTTGGGAAGAATTTAATAATACACTGGACAAATAATAATTTTTAAATTTTCTTGGGTAGAATAGTTTGTTGGTGAGTTGTGCAAAGGACCTGTCCAGTTGGGCCGGCGCGCGTCAGGTGTTTAACCGTTGTGGGATCTGATAGTGAGGTGTTGGCCAGACCCCTTATATAGCTTCCTTGGATGCTTTACTTTCATAGTTCCTTGATAATGTGAGTAGTCACGAAAGCGCTTGGAATTTCTCTATTCTTTCAGAGTGGTTGTTTTGCATATTCTGAAATCACCTGTTTACTGTGATCTTATTGCATATATATATATATATATATATATATATATATATATATATATATATATATATATATATATATATATATATATATATATATATATATATATAATGTGGAGGCGGGTATTCAAAGAGGAGGAGGCTGAAATTAATCCTTGAGCATACCATTGTCACGAATGTCCTCGGATCACGAAAACAACCTAGCTCTGCTGGGTGCGCGATGGCTGAGTGGGTAAGGTGACATGTACGTTGTGTTGTCTCTTGAGGAGGGACAGTGTCTCGTGGGGTCGAACCCTGGTCTGCCGCAGTTTGGTAAATAATTCAAAATCACTTCTTTCGTGGTTTCATTGCTCTGTCTCTCTCTCTCTCTCTCTCTCGATATATATATATATATATATATATATATATATATATATATATATATATATATATATATATATATATATATATATATATATATTAAAGATCACAGTAAACTGGTGATATTAGAATATGCAAAACAACCACTGTGAAAGAATAGTGAAATTCCCAGCGCTTTCGTGACTTCTCAAATTATCAAGGAACTATAAAAACAAAACATCAAGACTACACCTCACCATCACATCCCACAACATAGCAACACCTCACACACGCGTGATGACACCCGACTCTGAAACCCAAATAATACTCTACCCATTAAGATTTCTTACTTGTTTAATGTATCATTAAATTCTTCCAAAATTTTATTAACTATAAATAAATCCAATTTATATAAACCAAAGGAAATATTCATATTATTTTCAAAACTGCTTTTTATGAAACAAGATTCAATTATATTCCTGTCAACCATGGATTTGCTGGATACAACTTTCTCAACCTTTTGAAAATCAATTGAATGGTTAAAAAATCTCATTTGAAATGGGTTATATCTACATTCTTAGGCATAAGACAAAATATCATCAACAAATCTAGTAACTTATACATGGAATTTTTTGAAACAAGGCTGCTTAACATAATCCTCCCTAATCGAGCTAAGTGGTTTAGATATGTTGATGATATTTTGTGTCTTATGCCTAAGAATGTATATATAAACTATTTCCTTGTTAAATTAAATAGCTTAGCCCATTCTATAAACTTTAGTGTTGAATTCGAAGCAAATAACTCATTGCCTTTTCTAGGTGCTTTAATTGTTAAGGGTAACAATGACTTTAAATTTAAAATTTACAGAAAACCTACAAATAACTGTTCCTATGTACACTATTATTCTTCACATCAAGATAGTCAAACTGTCTGTTTTCTCATCAATGTTTTTGAGAGCTTTACGAATTTGTAGTCCTGAGTTCATAGATGAGGAAATATCCAAAATTTATGAAATAGCTTATGATCTAAAATACCCAAGAAACGTAATTGATAAATCTTTTAAAATTGCTAGAAATACTTTTTACAATCCAAAAAGGGACAACCAGCCTTATTCAACTAAAAATATGTTGGTTCTCCCTTACCATGAAAACTTGGTTGATATGCCTTCTCTTCTTAAGACTTTTAATACCGAAGTTGTATTTAAAAATCTTGATACAGTAAAAAACTTTTGATAAAGAATTCCCTCCAAAATGCTGACGGATGTGTCTATAAGATTCCTTGTAAAATTTGCGATAAAGTTTATTACGGTCAAACTGGTAGAAGTCTCGAACTAAGATTAAAACAACATAAATATAGCATTAGAACTGGACAAGATTCCAGTGCTCTATTTATTCATGTGAGAGATTTTAACCATCTAATTGATTTTCAAAAAGTTGAGGAAGTTGTATCCAGCAAGTCCATGGTTGACAGGAATATAATTGAATCTTGTTTCATAAAAAGCAGTTTTGAAAATAATATGAATAGTATTTCCTTTGGTTTATGTAAATTGGATTTATTTATAATTAATAAAATTTCGCAAGAATTTAATGATACATTAAACAAGTAATAAATCTTAATTAATGGGTAGAGTATTAAGTGGGTTTCACAGAGTCGGGTGTAGTCACGCGTGTGTGAGGTGTTGCTATGTTGTGGGATGTGATGGTGAGGTGTAGTCTTGACCCTTTATATGCCTTCCTTTGTTGTTTTATTTTTATAGTTCCCTGATAATGTGAGAAGTCACGAAAACGCTTGGAATTTCACCATTCTTCCACAGTGGTTGCTTTTCATATTCTGATATCACCTGTTTACTGTAATCTTAATGCGCATTATAATTATATATATATATATATATATATATATATATATATATATATATATATATATATATATATATATATAATGTATCGCAGATATCTCTCTTTAATTAATATAACGCAACCCCAACTTCTGTTGTACATGACAGACCAGCAGCTCCCCTCGTCCCTACCCACACCCACGTGTATTGACTTTGAGGATAATCAACCACATAACTCTGTATCCCCTGCTAACCTCTCTATCTCTCCCTCCCTCCCAGTATCTCCTAACCTCTCTACCTCTTCCTGTATCCCCTTCCAACCACCGTATTTCTCCCTGCCTCCTTCCTTCTCTATCTCCCTCTACTAACCTCCCTCTTCTTCTCTGTCTCCACAAATTCCCTGCTGCTCTCCCTGATTCCCTGCTTCTATCCCTGTCTACAATACCTGTCAGTTATCCACCCACCACCATACCTATAAGATTATTCTCTAATTTGATTACCTGCTTTCCTTCCTTCATAATCCCTAACCTAATGTCCAACCATGGGTTTCTTCACCCTACGTTCTGCCTGTTCCCGGACATTTGACCGACGGTCATTTCACCGACAGACATTTCACCGAATGGATATATGGCGGAACTGGTAATCACAGCATGTTTCCCAAACATTAAAAAGGAAGAAATAAAAACAAACAAAATTAAAAAGGATATAAAATAACATACCTAACCTAATTATCCGTTCGGTATATTGTCCGATCGCCCAAATGGCTGTCGTCGCAATGTTCATTCGGCCAATTTTCCTTCGGTCAAATGTCTGTCGGCAGAGTGTCAGTCGGTCGTATGTCCGGCCACGGCTCTACCTACTATATTCTTCCTTCGTGTCCTCCCGCTGGGAGGAAAAGATTTTTTTGTTAATCTTAATAGTGATATACGCGCACTTGTCAATACTGCACCACCGAATATTGACAAGTGGGGAAATAATCACAACGAACTCGGACGAGGAAGATAGCAAGTCCTGCGAACCCGGACGAGGAAGCTAGCAAGTCCTGCGAACCCGGACGAGGAAGCTAGCAAGTCCTGCGAACCCGGACGAGGAAGATAGCAAGTCCTGCGAACCCGGACGAGGAAGATAGCAAGTCCTGCGAACCCGGACGAGGAAGATAGCAAGTCCTGCGAACCCGGACGAGGAAGCTAGCAAGTCCTACGAACTCGGATGAGGTCACTAGCAAGTCCAACGAATCCGGATGGGGACGTTAGAAAATCCAACGAACCCGGATAAAGACACTAAACAACACCACTGAACCCAGAAGAGAGGACGCTAAACAACACTACTGAACCCAGAAGAGGACGCTAAACAACACTTCTGAACCTAGAAGAGGATGCTAAACAGCACTACTGAACCTAGAAGAGAAGACGCTAAACACCATTACTGAACCCAGAAGAGGACGCTAAACAACACTTCTGAACCTAGAAGAGGACGCTAAACAACACTACTGAACCTAGATCACAAACACTGGACAACAGCGAAAAAGACCAACTCCGGGGAGAGGGGAGTAAAGAGCACGGCCCCTGGACCACAAACTGTGTAAAAGACTAGCTAATGTGGTTGACGGGGAAGCTGCCAGGTAGGCATTTATGACCCTATTTATGTCGGCGCTGCAGCCAATAAAGATAGGAGTTATTACCCTCCATGTGCACCCTAATCTAACCCCCTCTTCCCCTTTTTTAAGGGCTGCAGAAAATTAGGGTTGGGGAGGCTATTTTTAGCTGGTGGATCTAACTCTGGTGCATCGTATGCCGATGTATGTTTATGCATGTGTGCATGAGGTGACCCGTAGTTCGATCGCTAGCGTACTCAACTCACACACTGAGGTCCAGGGTCGATCCCCCGGTACGGCTGGGAAACGTGTTTCCATAAGACGCCTACTGTCCCTGTTAACCTATTAGTAAAATGGGTACCTGGGTGCTAGTCGGCTGCTGTGGGTCGCATTCTGGGACAAAATTGACTAATTTGCCTGAAATGCTGTGTTCTGCCTGGTGACAGACCGGGCCGCAGGGGTGTTGTTCCCAGAAACCTCTCCAGGTATACGCCAGGTAAAATAAGGGCGGCTTTCTGTATAGTAGCATGTCGTTGATGTCAGGGAGGCCTGTATACCTTGTACATGTGAAAATACGGGTTATTATTATAATTATTAAATGTCTGAGGCGGTGCGTATTACCGGCCCAGAAACAGTACCGTGATAAAGATGAGTGAACAGCTGAAATTAACTCATTTAACAAGATGTTATTGACTGAATTTTTTTTTTTCGTTATTTTTGCTTTTTTTATTATGTCTGCTGATTTTATTGTTTTCTTACAATTTTTGTTATGATTTTTTTTTCTGTTGCTTTTTCATGTTTACTCAGTCATTATTTCTTTTTTGGGGGGCTTTTGATATTACCCTGTTGCACAGGGGCCAGGAGCTATGATTTTTACCCCTGCAACAAGACAAGGAGGAATAGCAGGAAGAGAATTAACAAACGTCAGGATAACGGAAAGAGCGAGAATTGGGCAGGATAAGAGGAGCAAGAATAGATAGGCGGAGGGAGGAAAGGGCAGATATCAAGAGGCAGTCTGATACGGCTCTGTCACCAGTTATAACATGATATCACTAGTTATAACATATCACTATTTATAACGCAAGATTGCATTTCCGTCAGACGCAGCTCGACCAGGTGCTTCTAGGTTACTGAAGGCAGTGCTTAAAAATTTCTAATCTTCCAAATCGGCCTCTTACATTTATGCTTATCAACGATTTTTCTCACTTTATATATATATATATATATATATATATATATATATATATATATATATATATATATATATATATATATATATATATATATATATATATAAACGTGTGTGTAGAATGAAATTAGTTCCTGTAGTATGTCATTCTCAGGCACGAATGTGCTCGTGTTAGGTGTGGCATTGCCAGGTTCTGGGTACCTAACGTTTAAAGAATATTGGCTTAGTGCACTAAGGCGTCTATGATATGAAACAGTTCAACTTTCCCACTGTTTCTCTTGCCATAGTTATAATAATGGAGTTGGATTACCAGGACTGCCAAATTGGTAGAGTGAAGCTCATCACAGTGACGACCAAGACCCGAGACAGTGAGTTAAGTTGATAATGTAAACACAGTGTGTGTCATGAACGTGTAAGAGCCCTACTGCGGATCACACCTTCCAAGTGTGGAAAGTGACTAATTTTTAAAGAGATGGACGGGTAAGCCAGCGGAAGACCTCGATCAAATGACCAAAAGTTCCAGCTGCGGGTTATCATATTACTAAGACCCGCGTCAGGAAACACTTGTCCTGTTTCCTGACAAACCTAACCTAACCTGGGTAATTGTTCATACACCTCATGCCAATGTTCACCTAGCAGCAAATAGGTACGAAGGCGTTATGTGGTGGCTTAAAACTCGGTAGGAAAGAGAGGAAACGCTTATTATTCCCAGAGAAATAAACCCACGGAATAATCTGTCAGTTAAACCGGGGTTCTGCTCTAAAATTAACATCAAAAAATCATAAAAAATGGAAGTTCTGAAATGACCTAACCATCCTCCTGCCACCATGGTCACGAGTGTGAGAGAACACAGTCATGGTAGTGTGAGAGAACACAGTCATGGTAGTGTGAGAGAACAGTCATGGTAGTGTGAGAGAACACAGTCATGGTAGTGTGAGAGAACAGTCATGGTAGTGTGAGAGAACACAGTCATGGTAGTGTGAGAGAACACAGTCATGGTAGTGTGAGAGAACACAGTCATGGTAGTGTGAGAGAACACACCATCATGGTAGTGTGAGAGAACACAGTCATGGTAGTGTGAGAGAACACAGTCATGGTAGTGTGAGAGAACACAGTCATGGTAGTGTGAGAGAACACAGTCATGGTAGTGTGAGAGAACACAGTCATGGTACTGCGAGAGAGCACAGTCATGGTAGTGTGAGAGAACGCAGTCATGGTAGTGTGAGAGAACACAGTCATGGTAGTGTGAGAGAACACAGTCATGGATGGTAGTGTGAGAGAACAGTCATGGTAGTGTGAGAGAACACACCATCATGGTAGTGTGAGAGAACACACCATCATGGTAGTGTGAGAACACACCATCATGGTAGTGTGAGAGAACACACCGTCATGGTAGTGTGAGAGAACACACCGTCATGGTAGTGTGAGAGAACACACCGTCATGGTAGTGTGAGAGAACACACCGTCATGGTAGTGTGAGAGAACACACCGTCATGGTAGTGTGAGAGAACACACCGTCATGGTAGTGTGAGAGAACACACCTTCATGGTAGTGTGAGAGGACACAGTCATGGTAGTGTGAGAGAACACAGTCATGGTAGTGTGAGAGAACACAGTCATGGTAGTGTGAGAGAACAGTCATGGTAGTGTGAGAGAACACAGTCATGGTAGTGTGAGAGAACACAGTCATGGTAGTGTGAGAGAACAGTCATGGTAGTGTGAGAGAACACACCATCATGGTAGTGTGAGAGAACACACCATCATGGTAGTGTGAGAGAACACAGTCATGGTAGTGTGAGAGAACACACCATCATGGTAGTGTGAGAGAACACATGGTAGTGTGAGAGAACCGTCATGGTAGTGTGAGAGAACAGTCATGGTAGTGTGAGAGAACACACCATCATGGTAGTGTGAGAGAACACACCATCATGGTAGTGTGAGAGTACACACCATCATGGTAGTGTGAGAGAACACACCATCATGGTAGTGTGAGAGAACAGTCATGGTAGTGTGAGAGAACACCGTTATGGTAGTGTGAGAGAACACAGTCATGGTAGTGTGAGAGAACACACCGTCATGGTAGTGTGAGAGAACAGTCATGGTAGTGTGAGAGAACACACCGTCATGGTAGTGTGAGAGAACACACCGTCATGGTAGTGTGAGAACACCGTCATGTTAGTGTGAGAGAACAGACCGTCATGGTAGTGTGAGAGAACACAGTCATGGTAGTGTGAGAACACAGTCATAGTAGTGTGAGAACACAGTCATGGTAGTGTGAGGGAACAGTCATGGTAGTGTGAGAGAACACAGTCATGGATGGTAGTGTGAGAGAACACAGTCATGGATGGTAGTGTGAGAGAACACAGTCATGGATGGTAGTGTGAGAGCACACCGTCATGGTAGTGTGAGAGAACAGTCATGGTTGTTGGAGAAAACACACTGTCATGGTAGTGTGAGACCACACCATCATGGTAGTGTGAGAGAACAGTCATGGTAGTGTGTCAGAACACAGTCATAGTAGTGTGAGAGAACACACCGTCATGGTAGTGCGAGAGAACACACCGTCATGGTAGTGTGAGAGAACACAGTCATGGTAGTGTGAGAGAGCACAGTCATGATAGTGTGAGAGAACACACTGTCATGGTAGTGTGTCAGAACACACTGTCATGGTAGTGTGAGAGAACACAATCATGGTAGTGTGAGAGAACACAATCATGGTAGTGTGAGAGAACACAGTCATGGTAGCGTGAGAGAACACAGTCATGGTAGCGTGAGAGAACACAGTCATGGTAGTGTGAGAAAACACACCGTCATGGTAGTGTGAGACCACACCGTCATGGTAGTGTGAGAGAGCACACAGTCATGGTAGTGTGAGAGAACAATAATGGTAGTGTGAGAACACACCATCATGGTTGTGTGAGACAACACACCGTCATGGCAGTGTGAGAGAACACACCATCATGGTAGTGAGAGAGAACAGTCATGATAGTGTGAGAGAACACAGTCATGGTAGAGAGAACACAGTCATGGCTGTGTGGAAGAACACGCTGTCATGGTAGTGTGAGAGAGAACACAGTCATGGTAGAGTGAGAGAACACAGTCATGGTAGTGTGGGAGAACACAGTCATGGTAGTGTGGGAGAACACAGTCATGGTAGTGTGTCAGAACACAGTCATGGTAGTGTGAGAGAACACACCGTTATGGTAGTGTGAGAGAACACAGTCATGGTAGTGTGAGAGAATACACTGTCATGGTAGTGTGAGAGAATACACTGTCATGGTAGTGTGAGAGAACACAGTCGTGGTAGTGTGAGAGAACACAGTCATGGTAATGTGAGAGAATACACTGTTATGGTAGTGTGGGAGAAAACAGTCATGGTTGTGTGGGAGAGAACAGTCATGGTTGTGTGGAAGAATACACTGTCATGGTAGTGTGTCAGAACACAGTCATGGTAGTGTGAGAGAACACAATCATAGTGTGGGAGAACACTCCGTCATGGTAGTGTGAGAGAACACACTGTCATGGTAGTGTGAGAGAATACAGTCATGGTAGTGTGGGAGAACACAATCATGGTAGTGTGAGAGAACACACCGTTATGGTAGTGTGAGAGAACACACTGTCATGGTAGTGTGGGAGAACACACCGTTATGGTAGTGAGAGAGAACACAGTCATGGTAGTGTGGAAGAACACAGTCATGGGTCAGAACACACTGTCATGGTAGTGTGTCAAAACACAGTCATGGTAGTGTGAGAGAACACAATCATAGTGTGGGAGAACAGTTATGGTAGTGTGTCAGAACACACCGTCATGGTAGTGTAGGAGAACACACTGTCATGATAGTGTGGGAGAACACAGTCATGGAAGTGTAGGAAAACAGTCATGGTAGTGTCAGAACACAGTCATGGTAGTGTCAGAACACAGTCTTGGTAGTGTGAGAGAACACATAGTGTGGGAGAACAGTCATGGTAGTGTCAGAACACACCGTCATGGTAGTGTAGGAGAACACACTGTCATGATAGTGTGAGAGCACACTGTCATGGTAGTGTGGGAGAACACACCGTCATGGTAGTGTGAGAGAACACAGTCATGGTAGTGTGAGATAATATACACTGTCATGGTAGTGTGGGAGAACACAGTCATGTTAGTGTGGGAGAACTCACTGTACATGAGGTACACCAAGTACATCACTGCTGCCTGAGACAGTAATGACATCCAGTGATCGATGTTCGTATTAAGACAGTGATCGATACTCTCATCTAATTCTTTGTATAACAACATAATTGTACAGGTAAATTAGGTTATTTAGGCACACAATGGTTCCCATTACCATAGAGTACAAGTGTCCCCAATATTATGGAGTTCAAGTTATAGACTGACTTGGATATAACAACAGTACAGTATTACAGATATTTTTTTTTCAACCCAATCACTTGATATAACTTACACGGCGCTTTTTTAATACCCCTCTAAAATTAAAGGTTTTGTCCTCATTTAACCACTGACTTGTAGCTAACAGGTCCACCCTGGAGGTGGACCTGTAATCTTGGAAATAGGTGGAAGTCACTTCATGGAGAAGACCAGGACTGGAAGTACACCGGCCCGGGTTTTGTCCAACTACGAGGTCGCACTGGGCCAGATATGAGGAGTAAGGTGGGTGCGAGATCTCGAATCCACAGTCTCTCAGAGCTGCCTTTGTTACCCGTCACTTGTGAACAGGCGCACTGTTGTGAAACAGCTGGGAGAGGGATGATGGTTGACAGCTATCATCGTTGTTTTTCACAGACTGACTCGGCCAAACAGCTAAGTATATAAGCGTAATATTCACCCGTAATGTGGCCCTTGTGAAACATTTAGTCGCTCTGAATCACTACATCTGCATCGTACGAAACTGTGCACATGATCTTCCTTAATTGAGTTGCATCTTTAATTTGTTTGGTGTCAGAAAATTGGTGTGTTTGCATACTTTCCACTGTTTCTTGAAGTCGCTGTTATGGTGAGGAATGTGTTTGATCTTCGCTTACAAACTGCTGCTTAAATTTTTCCCAGTCCAGGTTCATCGTCTCGAGATCCTCTTCCGACCATCATATCCGGTTTCCTTTAATTTCGGGAGTCAATATTTTTGGCACCCAACGAACACAGACTTTGCTAATAGCCAAATTTTCCTGGAGAGTAGATTGAACCAAGTCACAACTAGCCCCCAGAGTGCTCGTTATATAACTCGCCATCACTTCGATCATCCGTCAAAATTCGCTCCACGGCCTCAGTGTTGTCCTAATATATGGATGTCGAAGACCTGCGAGACCTAGGGTCGCCTTCCCCAGCTTTCCTGCCACCACGGAATTTTTGTATTGTAGTACACGGAATTGTGAGCGCAGAACAATATTCTAGACGTATGTGGTCTCTATAGTACCCTCAATGGATTTTTTCCATGTATAAATACAATTATTAAAATGTATACAATACGGATACAGCAAGTTTGTATTCGTCACTATTGAAAATATTATTTCCCATTATTCAGTAGAAGGCTTTGTTGTCAGCTGTATTTCTTATGTGTTTTCTACTGAGGCGACTTTCATATTTATTTTGGTGTCGTCAGCTGAGGATGGTACGAGGCTGTGGCTGTTGTTATCGCATTATGTTTATTCTATAGAATGGGAAACAAATCATGTGTGAGGATCATACTTTGGGCTGCAGAACATACTGCACTTTTCACTTCCTTAGTACTAGATTCTAGTTTGTGTTCCAGTACTCTTCGTGTTTTATAAGAAATATGTTATACCTATACACCTATTGGCATAATGTATACGAGCTCTCGTTCCTGGGTGGCATTTGTCAAATGAATTTGCAAAGTCGATGTAGATCATCACATATTATAACCAAAAAGAAGCGCTAAGCCACAAGGGCTATACAGCGCTGCAGGGTAGGGAAGGAAGCGAGGGTATTGGGCGGCAGAAGGGAGCAGGGATGATCAGTAGGTTACAGAAAACAGCGGGGCAGGGGATAGTACCGGGGTAGAGGGTAGCAAGAGATTGAGGTAGAAAGGACTGAAGGTATCAGAATTTGTGAAGTTAGTTGTTGTCAAAAAGTCAATGAGAGAGTCTGGATGAAAGGTGGGTCCATCAGCGAGAAGGGAAGGTAAAGAGAGAGCAGTGGAGCGAAGACGACGACGGAGGTAAATTCTGCGTGCTCGTTGATAAAGTGGGCAGTCCAACAGAATGTGGCTGACTGATAGTGGAGCCTGGCAATTCTCACAGAGAGGAGCAGGGCGCCTCTCCATGAGATATCCATGAGTAAGACGAGTATGGCCAATGCGAAGACGGGAGAGAGTAGTCTCCCAACCTCGACACTGGCGATAAGAAGACTGCCAGTAACCTATATTCGGTTTAATAGACTGAAGTTTGTTACCGAGCATAGTAGACCAATGTTGCTGCCAACGGGTGTGAAGGTGGGAAGATATTGCAACAAAATAGTCCGTAAATGGAATACCTCTATATGAAACTGGTAGGTCATTTACTGCTGACCGCGTAGCAGTGTCTGCCTGTTCATTGCCCTGTACGTCAACATGACCAGGGACCCAACAAAAAACAATATCTTTATGCTTGGTAAAGATGCGCCGTAGCCAAAGTTGGATACGGAGGACTAAGGGGTGAGGTGTATCAAATTTCTGTATAGCCTGTAAAGTGCTAAGGGAGTCTGAGACAACCACAAATGATTACACAAGCATAGATGCAATACGGATAAGTGCTGCAAGAATGGCATACAGTTCAGCAGTAAAAATACTAGCCGAAGATAGTAAATGCCTTCGTACGACGCTGTCCGGAAACACTGCTGCGAATCCTACGCCGTCAGAAGACTTAGAGCCATCTGTGTACACAGCAATGGCATGAGAATGAGAGTGGAAGTGGTCAAGAAAAAGAGAGCGAGAAGCTACCATAGACAGTTGGGCTTTCGAGCAAGGGAGAAAGAACAGACTCAAACAGATGGAACTTCCCAGGGGGGTAGGGAAAAGTAAGATGCTACATGAACATAGAAAGGTGGTAATTGAAGAGAAGACGAGCGAATGAAGGCGAAGAGAGAAGGGACGGAGTAAACAGGGGCGGCGAACAGATAAAGAATGTCTACTAATATCAGTGACCATTCTATAAATGGAAGGATTGCAGAGATCATGAGAGCGTACATAGTAGTGAAGGCAATGGGCATCACGGTGATCGGATAAGGATGGAACGTTTGCTTCTGCATAGAGGCTCTCAACAGGGGAAGAGCGAAAAGCACCAAGGCATAAACGTAATCCTTGGTGATGAATGGGGTTAAGGCTAGAGAGAGTAGCAGGAGATGCCGCTGAATAGATCTGGTCACCATAATCAAGTTTCGATAAAATGAGGGTGGAATGTAGGCGAAGGAGGGTTCGACGATCAGCTCCCCATGAAAGATGAGCAAGGGTTTTAAGAAGGTTCAGCCGGCTGTGACAAGTTTTCTTCAGAGAGGTAATGTGAGGTTTCCAGGATAACCTACGGTCAAAGAGGAGGCCCAGAAACTTGACTGTATCACGTTCAGGGATACGGGAGCCATAGAGGTACAAAGGATGATCAGAGATGACAGAGCGTCTAGTGAAAGTAATTTGGTGGGTTTTAGTGCTGGAAAATTTAAACCCATGTGTGGTGGCCCAATTGGAAACACGGTCGACCGCATGCTGGAGAGAAACTGTAATGAGGTGACAGTCAGAGCCTGCACAGGCAATAGTGATGACCAAATATTTGATGGAAGACTAGAGGCCAAATCATTAATAGCAAGGAGAAAAAGTGTTGTGCTCAGAACACATCCCTGGGGGACACCTTCAGCTTGGATAAAGTCTGGGGAGAGCACATTATTAACCCGAACACGGAAATGTCTATCAGTTAAAAAGTTCTTAAGGAAGGATGGTAGATTGCCTCGGAGGCCTAAGGAGTGGGCTTGGGCCAAAATATTATACCTCCAAGTTGTGTCATATGCCTTCTAAAAGGTCAAAAAATATGGCAATAACTGAGTGGTTTTTCGCAAAGGCATTACGAACATACGTATCCAAGCATAGTAAGGGGTCTATGGTAGAACGTCCCTTACGAAAGCCATATTGACGATTGGAGAGACTGTTGTGTCTCTAAATACCACACTAAACGTCTATTTACCAGGCGTTCCATCACTTTGCAAACTGCACTGGTAAGAGCACTGGGACGATAGTGGGAGGCTTCATGTCCCGTAGTGCCTGGTTTCCGGAAAGGGAGAACAATGGCAGATTTCCACAGCTGTGGAAGAACTCCTTGTGACCAAATAAGATTGAAAAGGCGTAATAGGACTGCAAGGGCTGACTGATGTAAATGTTGTAGCATACGAATATGAATGTCGTTGGGCCCAGCTGCCGATGATCTGCAAGCTGAGAGTGTTGCCTCCAGTTCTTGAAGTGTAAAAGGCACATTATACTGTTCTTCTCTGAGAGAAGAAAAGTCCAAGGGTGCTAACTCTCTGGCAGACTTTGAGGAAAGAAACGAGGGGCATAGATGGAGCCCCTGAGAAATACGGACCAGATGATTGCCAATTTCATTGGCAACATCTAGTGGGTTTGCTATATCAACACCGGCAACCCGCAGAACAGGAGCCGGTTCAGGAGAATATTTACCATTCAGTTTTCGTACTTTTTTCCAGACTGCACTCATAGAGGAAGCAGAGGTGATGGAGACATAATTTCGCCAGCAAGTGCGTTTAGCGTCACGGATGACACGGCGAGCGATCGCACGCTTCTGCTTAAAATCAAGAAGTCTCTCCGTGGTTCTATTGTACCGGTACCTGCCCCATGTAGCGCGTTTCAAACGTACTGCACGAGCACAAGCAGGAGACCACCAAGGCACGCATTTCTGAGAATGCCTGCCCGAAGTTTGGGGTATAGAATGAGAAGCTGCGGTTAAAATGGAGGACGAGAAGAGGTGTAAAAGCTCATCAATGGAGGACGAAGAAGGAACCTCACTAAAAACAGTTGTGAGTAAAGGTTCCAATTTGCCTGATCAAATTGCCAGCGTGGGATACGAAGAGGTGGTGAATATGAAGGGGAAGTAAGAATGATTGGGAAATGATCGCTGTCATGTAAATCCGGGAGAACAGACCAGGTGAAGTCTAATGCAGCGGAGGAAGAGCAGACTGAGAGATCGATGCAAGAGAGAGTGTGAGTCCGAGGATCAAAATGAGTGCGAGTACCTGTATTTAAAACATGGAGGGGGTGGGTGGCAAGAAAAGCCTCTAACTGAATGCCACGGGAATCACAGTGAGACCCCCCACCCAGAGGAAACGGTGGGCATTAAAATCGCCAAGTAACAGAATCGGTGGTGGCAATGACGAAACAAGAAAGGCAATATCCGGAATAGATAATGCCCAAGAAGGAGAGAGAGATATAAAGAACAGAACTTATACCACCTATGCAAGTGGATACGGGCTGCTGTGTAATGCAGCGAAGTATGAACAAATAGCTGATGGTATGGAATATGTGTGTAGAAAAAGGGCACTTTCATTAAAGGTCCCATCAGGAAAAGGATCTGAAGAATACAGTAAATTATAGCCTGAGATGGGAGAGGTAACAGCAGAGTGTAATTTTGGTTCCTGTAAGCATACACCAACAGGGAAAAAACTGGGAGAGTAACATCTGAAGCTCACCCCGATTACCCCTGAGGTCGCGTATATTCCACTGTAAATAGGCCATGATTGGCAATGATAAAGATACTTGAAATCTGCAGGTAAGGGTTCCTATGGACTAGAGGGGTTAGAAAAGTCCACATGCGGAGGCAGCGGAAAACGTTCAAGCAGCGAAGGAACGGTGCACTGTGAAGAAAGGAGTTGCGCAGATGGAGGAGAGGAGAGAGAAGGAACAGAGGGTGGATCAGTGTCCATTTATGGTTTGGTCTCTGCAATATATTTAGAGATTGCTTCAAGTGTTTCAGAACTCAGAGACGTCGTATGGGAGACAATATTGAATATGGTAGGGGGAGGATGAGTAAAGATTGGAAATGTAATGGACTGTACCAAGGTAGGGGGGGGCGAAAGGGTGGAGGGAACTGGAGAAAAAGCGTGGAAGGGGACAGAAGAGGCAGAAACCTGGGAGGTGGCAGAAGAGGAAGAAACTTGGGAGGGAACAGGGGAGGTAGGTATAGTACGAGGAGGAGGGTGAACCTCTACACTTGTAACAGAGCCAGTGAGTGGGGAAGAACCCGGTACAGAGACAGGGAAGGTAAAATGAGGAGGTGGAAGAAGGGAAGGAGGGGTTAAAGGACCTTTTTTTGACTTCTGAGAAATAGAGGGACGATTGGGAGGTGTCGTACGAGGTCTCGTCGATACTGAGGCTTGTGAGGGAGAACACGAAGAAGCGAGAACAGACTGAGGCGTTGAAGTAGGAACGTCTGAGCCTAGGACAGCAAAAGAATTAGATACAGGAGTGACTATGGGAGAGGTAACCACAGAGGAGGCTGCAGAAGATGGGACCCCAGAAGTGGGAGGACGTTTTGAAACACTGGAATAAGAAACACGAGGTAGTCTTCCTTGGAGGCGGAGATGAGAAACTGCCATGGCATAAGGGAGACCTTCTGCCTCTTTGAGGTAACGGATTTCCCCCTCATTTAAGTAGACATGGCAACAGCGAGAGTACGAAGGGTGAGCCTCATGACAAGGCAAGAGGGAGGTCGATTGCAAGACGTATTAGAATGGTCATTGGCACCACAGACTGGGCATTCGGCTATGGATCTGCAATATTTCGCTGGATGGCCAAATTGCCAGCAATTTCTACACTGTTGCGGTGTAGGGATCACCTTTCGAACTTGTAACCGATGTCCTGCTACATAAACTGAGGATGGGAGTTCACGGCTGTCAAAAGTTAAATGAGCCACATTGCTAGGGTATCGTCTCCGCCCGTGGGCAGGAAGAACATAAGTGTCTACCTTGAGGATTGGGAGATCTTGGAGTTCCAGCTGTTCAAGAATGTAATTGCCACATGTCTGGAAATTTCGTTGAACTATGGTATGGTATGAGGGAATGATGTTTTTCAATAGTGACAGGAACAGTATCTATATGGGAAAGAAGAGAAAGATCATGAGCTTGGGTAGCATTCTGTACAGTGATGATGCACGTACCGCTCTTAAGAGCATGAAAAGAAATATCTTTACCAACATGGCGTAGGAGTGCCTTGCCAATACTGTGGTCGGAAAGATAGGGGGTAGAGGAAGTCGATCGTAAAGTGAAGAATTTAGTCCATTGTGCAGTCTGAAACTGAGCATGGAAAGGGAGTGCAGGACGTGTCGATCTTTTCTGAGAAGAACGAGAAGGTGGAGAAGTATCATCAGCAGGTAATTGTCGTTGGCGTTTAGGCGTGGGACCAGAGTTGGTCCGACGTGGAATGGGCCGGCGATTCGAAAATTGCCGCAGCATAGTCAAAGGAGAGTGGAGGTCAGATAAACCAAAGGAGTCACTCGAGACCTCAGTACCTGAAGTGGGTGAGGAAACGGCACCGGCAAGAGGTACAGAGGCATGAGGAGTGTCCAGAGAGTGATCCAAAGATGAGGCGGGGTCAGAACGGGGTGTGGTATCAAGAAGGGGCCCGGGGGTACCAGGTTCATGGATTGGGTTCTCCATGGTTAGGTTACTTCTTTCTTTTTGTTTTTAAAAAAAAGAAAGAAAAGAAAATAAAAATAAAAAAGAAAAAAAAAGGGGGAACCGGGGAGGGATAGTTCCTAGGAGGAATGAAAGGGCCAGAAATCTCCCTCCGCGCCCAAGAGGACCTCAGCACCGCAAGTAGCGTAGATGCAGCATGGAACCCATGCCATACCCTACCCATCATGCCAGTAAACCAGCAATCGGGGATAACAACCTCACATCTGCCGAGCTACCTCGGTGGACAAAAGAGAGGGCGGCCGGATATCTGCCACAAAGCATACCTCCTTCGGCCACCACCCCCGAAATCCGAAAGGTGGCTTCCAGAGATACACCCGTCGCCCGAAAGACACCCAAAGCCACTCTCCGGGATACTGGAGAGGGATCGGGACATCCCCAGGCGATCCAGATTCCACGGCAAACTACGCCACCGCCAAGAACCTCAACGGAATGGGATGGACCCCGGTACCCTTTCCCCTACCTAGGAACTAGCGTGACTGTGGGAAAAATCCCAAAGGCGAAAAAGAGGAAGGGCAAAAGGGAGGGGTGGGGAGGGGGAGGAGGAAAGGGAAAAGGGGAGGATGGGATAGGGAAGGGGGGATTGGGGGGTAATTAAGTTCGGTCTGAGGAAGGAGACCGACAGGTCTAATTCCTCAGACCAAGATCCTCTTCACCACGCCAAGGAGCCCCCCTTGAAGAGGAGATCATCACATATGCATTTAGTTTTTGTTTCAAAACCTCCGTGATAATGATGCAATAGTGTTGAGAGGCATCATGGTCTTCCCGCTCTGAACCCATGTCGACTTGTGTTGTGCGACTCTTGCTTTTCCAGAAAAATAGTAATATGGCGTCTCAGCATCACTTACAAAGGCATTTATGCTATGTAATGTTAATGCTTCCATTATTATTATTATAATCAAAAAGAAGCGCTAAGCCACAAGGGCTATACAGCATTAATGCTTCCAGTCTATTTTTTTTTTTACCATTGCTTTGCTGCTGCTATTGTACAGAGGAGCTTTGCACCTTTTAAAGTTTCTGGGTTTTCACACAAATCTTAAGCTCCTCCAAAGAACATAAAGTACTTGCTTTAGTGGTACTTTGCATTGCTTTATAGTGTGTTTCAGGACTCGGGTCGAGGTTCTGCGTGTGTAAGTATGATACCTGTTTCCTTTTCGAAGTCTGAAGGATTTGTGCTTATAACAGATAAATGATGTGTAATGTGGGTAAAAGTAATGGAGAGACTAAAATGGGTCCTCAACTTACTTTTAAGGGGACTGTTAAACATTTATCCATATGGTTCGTAATGAATTTCGCTCATTTCATTATAGGCATAGTTGTACGAGCCTCCTGTGAGTAGAGGGCCAATTAGTGTAGATTGTCTTCCTGTGTCGAGTAATTTGCACGCATTTAAGCTGTTACCAACCCCCTTTTCCTTCTGTACGTTCTTCTGAACTCAGCATGGATCCTAAAAGAATGTTGGATAGTTCTTTGCTTATTTTGTCCCCGTCAATTTTCAAATACTTTACATTGGGAATTTCCTAGATTATTTACACGCGAATTTATATATTTTTGTGCTTCAATGTGATTGTGATTCTAATGTATTTGAGATTGTCACTGATTAGATTATTTGTAATAGGTTCTGTTGTCTGTTGATTGTCAGTTGGGCTAGTGATTCCAGGTACTGCTGTAGCTGTCTGCCGTCTTCTATGTTACATATGGAAGGTTGAAATATCCTGAAAAGATAGTATTTAATAAAGGATTGTCATGGCTTTCAAGGCAGCTAATGTCTTATATGTTGGTACTTCTTATGCAGTTGCCGACGGTGATTCGTATACGAGAATAATTACTAGATTCTTGTACTCAGCTTTGTTACCTGCCTTCCTTCCTCCCACTATTTGTTTTACTTCTCGTTTTTACCTCCTCTCTCATCCATCCCTCTCTCCCTTCATCCTTCCCTCCTCTTACTCCTCCCCCACTCTGCCCCTGGTAGTCAGGTCTATACTTTCACTGGGGCAGAGTGGCAGGTCCCACAGCTTCCTGTTTACCATATTGAATACCAACATTGTCATGCTTCCTGTTTACTCCCAGGTCATGATCCATGAATTTGAAACCTAAACGAACTTATTCTCTTCTTCCTTTCCTACTACCTCTTTCGGCCTCTCCCTGTCTGCTGGCCTATATATACTCCCTCTCCTTTTTGTTAGTGTGACTTTGTAAATGGTCCAAGTTGGACCGAAACGTCGTGGCAAGTTCCTCCTCTGCACAGGTTATTCCCGACCTAGCAAGATGTTCATCATAATAACGTCAACAAACTAGCAGAAAACCAATTATTTCAGGAAAGGAAAACATTCAAGACTGAGAAACACAGACGTTATTGACTGCCTCTGAAGACTGTGTAAGAAATCCCTTTCATTACAGTTGAAGGAAAAAAATAACTTCATTAAAGCAGAAGTCACATTTCCAAACTCGCTGCTATAAGTTTATTTTAAGGCTTTCAGAGAAGTGAAGTTTTCCCCAGGAAAAATCTGGGTACCATTTCCAGAGTTCCAATAATATTGGCAGGAAAGGTTATATATACTGGAGCTTTCTGCACCTCGAGTGTTTTAAACACTGAAAAGAAGGAAATACTTGATTTTCTGCGCATATTCTCGTTTACTTATTTTTTGCTTGAGGTGCATTCGTTTGTGAGATTCACTCTCTCTCTCTCTCTCTCTCTCTCTCTCTCTCTCGCTTGTCTGTTTTGGGTGTGTGTCTGTAGTCTGTGTCTGCTGTCTGTCCGCCTTTGTCTCTGCTTTTGTGTATGTCTCTTGTCTACATTTCTATCTCTCAATCTTCTGGTGTCTGTATTACTGTCTATATGTATTCTACTGTTTATATATATGCACTTTCCTATTTCTGTGTTCATGTATTCTCATACATGTTTATGTACTTTCCTATTTGTAATTCTCTGTACATATCCTCGTGTGTTTGTGTGTATATGTACTCGCATACTTGTTTATTTATATAAATGTACACTCCTACCTTCGTGTACATGTTCTACTTTTGTCTCTATGTACATGTACTCTCCTACACGTTTGTGTGTTTTTCTACTTGTGTTTCTGTGTACATATATTCTCCTACTTGTATTTATGTACTCTCAGTGTGTGTGTGTGTGTGTGTTTTTGGGGTTGGAATCCCGGGTCGAGACAGCCTGTGCTTCCTCGAGCGCTGCGCACCGCTGCGAGACTGTTGTTGTTGTTATATACTGGTTCCATAATAATATAACTACTTCTACAAGGACATGGTACAATGTATACAGTCCTAGCTGACATCAATGACATACTACTACATAGAAAGCCGCTTGTTATGCAGAGCATTTCGGGAAAATTAGGTCAGTTTTGTCCCAGGATGCGACCCACACCAGTCGACTAACACCCAGGTTCCCATTTTTACTGATGGGTGAACATGGACAACTGGTTTAAGGAAACACGCTCAATGTTTCTACCCTTGCCGGGAATCGAACCCGGACTCCTCACCGTGTGAAGCGAGAGCCTTTGCCACCAGGCCACGGGACACGGTATGCTTTCGGCTTTAACATGTGGTAAAGCTGAAGACTTTGTCTATATATGCAGGAAACTTACTCTGCCAACTGTCTTATCTCACATGATGCTCCAGCTGGTCTTGCTTCACATGATGCTCCAGCTGGTCTTGCTTCACATGATGCTCCAGCTGGTCTTGCTTCACATGATGCTCCAGCTGGCCTTGCTTCACATGATGCTCCAGCTGGTCTTGCTTCACATGATGCTCCAGCTGGTCTTGCTTCACATGATGCTCCAGCTGGTCTTGCTTCACAAGATGCTCCAGCTGGTCTTGCTTCACATGATGCTCCAGCTGGTCTTGCTTCACATGATGCTCCAGCTGGTCATATTTTTAGCCACAACTGCAGAAAACTTAAAATTGTTTATTTAAATTATATATGTTGTGCCGAATAGATAAAATTGTTTAATTAGCAAGAATTCTTTTAAAATCAAGTCCTTTCTAAAATTTTCTCTTACACATTTAAAGATAGATATTTTTTCATTTATGGTAATGTAAAGATTAATAATTTTGTACCAAAAGAACCTTAAAAAATTTGCCTAACTTTATTATAACAAGCGCAGTTTACTTTACACTAATCCAACGAAATACTGTATTTTAGATAAGTTTACAATAATTTAAAAATAAACATAATGAATTATATGTTGTTCGTTCGATTCAGAACGATTTTTGCAAATTTATTGCATACGCAAATTTTCGCTTGCCTTATTCGGTAAGAAGAGTGTTGGTATTTAAGCCAAAGTCGCAAGTTTTACTATTCGACACATGTATATATTTGTCACTATCTTGTAAGTAATTAAAGAACTGTACTTTTAAAAAGGAATTATGGTTGGTCTTTTAATCTATATAGAAACATTCATCATTTACCTAATATGTAAACATTTTTGAGGATTAAGATGCAGTTCTGCGTCTGGTGGTGCGGAGTGACCCCTACACACGAGGTAGCTTACCCTGGCGACCCTCACGTAACCTTGACTAGGAGACCTCCAGTACAAACTAGCAGTCACCCCCAGTATTCGAATGATGCGCTTCATTTTAAATAGGCTTTCAACGTCCTTGCTTTAGAGTTGCTTTAATGAGTTCACGCAGGAATGTGGCTTTGTGTCTGATGCTCATACACCACGTCAGTCATCTTCATTCTCTTACGCAGAGATTATTGCACTTACTGACCTGAAGCTGTCGTACCCAGGAGTAAAGTTATCGTCTCCGGGAGCCAAGTTGTCGCATTAGAGTGATAAATACACAAAGGAGATTCTTCTAAATTCATCTTGTCACAAGTTAGTGTCAAGTTTTTACCTTAAAGACGAAGTTGTCACATATTAATCTTATGGGGAGAGAGAGAGAGAGAGAGAGAGAGAGAGAGAGAGAGAGAGAATCATTACTCACACCAAAAGTCTTCCGACTCCATTATTGATCCAATTGGCCCTTATAAGACCCGTGCCATTTGTTTCCCTAGTCAGAGCCAAGGGCTTCCGCTTTTACCCTTCCCACTTTATTTTCACTTTTACTCTCTCTCCTTTCCTTTATCCCTTTCCTCCTTTTCCTTTTCCTTTTATCCTTTACCCTTTGCTTTTACTCCTTCCTTTTACTCTTTACCCTTTTTATACTTTTTCCTCTTTCCCCTTTATCTTTATCCTGCCCTTCCAATAAAATAAAAACGGGGAATTAAGAATGTAAAAAACTGATAAACCTACAGGTCTCCCTGGTAGACCTACAGGTCTCCCTGATAAACCTACAGGTCTCCCTGATAAACCTACAGGTCCCCCTGATAATCCTACAGGTCTCCCTGGTAGGCCTACAGGTCTCCCTGATAAACCTACAGGTCTCCCTGATAAACCTACAGGTCTCCCTGGGAGACCTACAGGTCTCCCTGATAAACCTACAGGTCTCCCTGGGAGACCTACAGGTCTCCATGATAAACCTACAGGTCTCCCTGATAAACCTTCAGGTCTCCCTGATAAACCTACAGGTCTCCCTGGTAGACCTACAGGGCTCCCTGATAAACCTTCAGGTCTCCCTGATAAACCTACAGGTCTCCCTGGTAGACCTACAGGGCTCCCTGATAAACCTTCAGGTCTCCCTGATAAACCTACAGGTCTCCCTGGTAGACCTACAGGGCTCCCTGATAAACCTACAGGTCTCCCTGGTAGACCTACAGGGCTCCCTGATAAACCTTCAGGTCTCCCTGATAAACCTACAGGTCTCCCTGGTAGACCTACAGGGCTCCCTGATAAACCTTCAGGTCTCCCTGATAAACCTACAGGTCTCCCTGGTAGACCTACAGGGTTCCCTGATAAACCTTCAGGTCTCCCTGATAAACCTACAGGTCTCCCTGGTAGACCTACAGGGCTCCCTGATAAACCTTCAGGTCTCCCTGATAAACCTACAGGTCTCCCTGGTAGACCTACAGGGCTCCCTGATAAACCTTCAGGTCTCCCTGGTAGACCTACAGGGCTCCCTGATAAACCTTCAGGTCTCCCTGATAAACCTACAGATCTCCCTGGTAGACCTACAGGGCTTCCTGATAAACCTTCAGGTCTCCCTGATAAACCTACAGGTCTCCCTGCTGGACCTACAGGGCTCCCTGATAAACCTTCAGGTCTCCCTGATAAACCTACAGGTCTCCCTGGTAGACCTACAGGGCTCCCTGATAAACCTTCAGGTCTCCCTGATAAACCTACAGGTCTCCCTGGTATACCTACAGGGCTCCCTGATAAACCTTCAGGTCTCCCTGATAAACCTACAGGTCCCCCTGATAAACCTACAGGTCTCCCTGGTAGACCTACAGGGCTCCCTGATAAACCTTCAGGTCTCCCTGGTAGACCTACAGGGCTCCCTGATAAACCTTCAGGTCTCCCTGATAAACCTACAGATCTCCCTGGTAGACCTACAGGGCTTCCTGATAAACCTTCAGGTCTCCCTGATAAACCTACAGGTCTCCCTGCTGGACCTACAGGGCTCCCTGATAAACCTTCAGGTCTCCCTGATAAACCTACAGGTCTCCCTGGTAGACCTACAGGGCTCCCTGATAAACCTTCAGGTCTCCCTGATAAACCTACAGGTCTCCCTGGTAGACCTACAGGGCTCCCTGATAAACCTTCAGGTCTCCCTGATAAACCTACAGGTCCCCCTGATAAACCTACAGGTCTCCCTGATAAACCTATAGGTCTCCCCGATACAGTAATATTTACATTACAATTTTCAGAATTTTTTTTCGCTTGTATTGAATAAGGTTGTCCCCCAGGAGTGTCCAGCAGTGTTCCCAGCAGTGTCCTGCAGGAGTGTCCCGCAGTGTTCCCCAGCAGTATCCCGCAGCACTGTCCAGCAGTGTCCCGCAGCATTGTTCAGCAGTGTCCCCCAGAAGTGTCCCGCAGCATTGTTCAGCAGTGTCTCCCAGAAGTGTCCCGCAACATTGTCCAGCAGTGTCCCCCAGCAGTAGTCCACCATCAAACTGATCCTCAGGTTTCCGTGTGACGTCGTCTCCATGATGGTTGTCTTGGTACAATCGTTCACTGTGGCCGGTTCTATTGCACAGAAACTACGTGTTGGAACAAAACTTAAGATCACATAGCGTCCCAACATTAGAAACATGAGTTTTAAATTTGAACTGGAACTAATGTTAGTCAGTGCTGTGAGCACTTTGACTTTGACCTGTCCCTGTAAGTTCCAGAACAGGTATGATAAAAGTCAAGGGATGAGACTGCGTCATTCAAACAGTGTGACTGCCAAAATAGATTAGTATACACACACACAAACACATGATGTTTGAGCCAGGAGCCATGAATTAACCCCTGCAACCACATATAGGTGGGTACACGCACACATACGCGCGCGGCGCGCGTGCAGCGAAGCCAAGAGCTGTGAATCGACCCATGCAACCACAAATAGGTGAGTATACATACACATTTCGGCGGCTCGTTCCTCCAGTTTAAAATTCAAACAAGCAATTAGGACGTCCAGTTGCCTAGAAAGTCCACGTTTCATTAATTCTCCCTAATTAGCCGCTAACGACCCTGCTTGGAGGATACTTGGTGTGGTAGTGAATGTGTAGGTAGACGGCCGAGGCCAGGGAGAGGCAGGGAGATAGACAAGCAAGAAGAGCTTGCAGATAATCTCAACTCTCTCTCTCTCTCTCTCTCTCTCTCTCTTTGTTATACATAATCTTCGCAAAGTGTTGGGGTAAAAATGAAGTACTGAAGAGAGGTAAGATACAAGAGTAAAGAGGTGTTGTTGCCGAAAGAAAGGTACGTACATAAGCTGGGAGAAAATCTCAGAAAGGTGAAGACAGAACTAAATACAACATGTGGAAAGACAAAAGGAAGAGAAAGAGCGAAAAATACTCTCGGGGTAACAGGGAGGTGAATATATGGGAGGCAGCAAAGGATATGGCAGGAGGAAAGGTAGATGATCATCCATGGAATTCAGAAGGCCGATGGGAGATCAAAGATAAGATATGGATAAGGAATGAAAGGGAGATTTGTAATATTGAGGAGACAGGTGGTGAGGCTGAGGTGCGTATAGTGACTAATAATCAGAGAATGGGAAGGAACACAATGGACACAATACGACTGATCATACTGACCCTTGCATTAGAAATAGCAGGATATTGTGTCTTGACGAAAATCATCACTGAAAGGAAATGACGGATCATCATCATGAGTACGTTGACCGGGACAGAACAGCACACAGGAGAGGGAACAGCTAAGGGAGAGACTACGAAACAGTGGAAGACAGGAAGGAGAACCGGTGAAGGAAGCGACAGGTGTGGAAGCTGTACATCCAGGGGAACACCAAGCTCAGCTCTACCATGTGGAAGCTCTACATCCAGGACACCAAGCTCAGCTCTACCATGTGGTAGCTCTACATCCAGGAGGACACCAAGCTCAGCTCTACCATGTGGAAGCTCTACATCCAGGAGGACACCAAGCTCAGCTCTACCATGTGGAAGCTCTACATCCAGGAGGACACCAAGCTCAGCTCTACCATGTGGAAGCTCTACATCCAGGAGGACACCAAGCTCAGCTCTACCATGTGGAAGCTCTACATCCAGGAGGACACCAAGCTCAGCTCTACCATGTGGAAGCTCTACATCCAGGAGGACACCAAGCTCAGCTCTACCATGTGGAAGCTCTACATCCAGGAGGACACCAAGCTCAGCTCTACCATGTGGAAGCTCTACATCCAGGAGGACACCAAGCTCAGCTCTACCATGTGGAAGCTCTGCCTCTCATGATGCACATGGAAGTCTTCAGCCATAAGGAAACAGACAGAGAATCTGGAGCCACATGGGGGACAGAAATCATGAAGAGCTAATTTGGTAGGGGTGGCAATGGAAAAACTTCATGTTTTAGCACTTCAGGGACAAAACTAGAGAGGAAGTGAAGGGAGTGATGAACCAGTGGAGCTAAACCTTCTGTTCACCCTAAGTGACTGATGCAGGGGAGGGGGGACGTTGAATATGAGAGGTCATCCTGGTTCTAGCGACCGTGCAGAAGTGGGGTTTGTATACCTAATGGAAGTGAACGTTAAGAGAGAAACAGTGCGTGAAGGGTCAAACCTGATTTAAGAAGAGGAAACTGTGCACGCATGAGACAATTCCTATGTGGAGTATCGTGGGAAAAGGAGCTAGATGGGCAGACAATGAACGAAATAATGGATTACGTAGCTGGAAAGTATCGGGAGGTAAAGGAGAAATTTCTAACCAGAAGTAGAAGCAGCACAGGCCAGAAGAGAGTGACTCGTATATCAGAGGTGCGGGGAGGCTAAAGCTAAAAGTCCAAGAGCCTGGAACGCCGGCGAATAGCATAGTGAGCAAAAGAACCAGAAATGAATAGGCGTGGGTCAGACGAGAGGCAGAACGACGTATCGAGAATGACTTGGCATCGAAAGCTAAAATCTGAGCTAAAGTTAATGTACAGTCACACAAATAAGACAAATGTGAATAACTTGGTAATGAGGCTGAAGAAAGAAGAGAACTCTCTAGAAATAACCAGGAAGTTTGCGAGGAGCTGAACAGAAGTTTTAGGAAGATACTCTCAGTGGAATCTGGGAGATTGCTAGAGTGAAAGAATGAAGTACAACAAGCACTGGATACAACACACAACGGGAGAAGAGGTGAAAAAATTACCAGTTTAGCTAGATACCACAAAGATACTAGAACCAGACAACATCTCTCCTTGGGTCGTGAGACACTGAGCAGAGGAACTGTGTGAGAGGGTCCAGGAGTCTCGGGAGGGAATCTGCCAAGAGGAAAGTCGAGAGGCTGGGCCAGCTACATATAGGTGAGTATATACAGTAGAGCACGCACGAACGAACGCGCATACAGCCAGAGACAGGCAGATAGAGAAAGACAGATACACAGAGATAGAAGCAGATATAGACGGAGACGAACAGATATAGAGACAGATACAGAGGACACACACACACACACACACACACTTTTTTAAGATAAAGTTCTCTTCGAAATCTGGAAGTCTTTTCCCTGTGTGAGTTTGACTTTCCTAGTGGAGTCATTTGGCGCTGAGCCGAGTGACTGTCATGTCGAGTGACTGTCAGGCCACAAACATTAAGAGTGAGGAGGATTAACTCTGTCTTTACATGTTTATATAAGAACGGCTTTACATGTTTATACCCCTCACGGAAGGTTCCTTGCTGTTGGTGAGGGGCTCTTGATTTAAGGAATTGGATCTGTGCTCCAGTTCCCCGAATTAAGCCTGAATGCCTTCCACGTCCCCCCCCCAGGCGCTGTATAATCCTACGGGTTTAGAGCTTCCCCCTTGATTATAATAATAATAATTTACATGTTAATATAAGAGCGGCTTTACATGTGGTCGGAGAGCGAGACAACGTTATGATATAGTTGTGGGTGTGAGTCCTGCGTCTACCATGTTCAGTGTGCT